>NC_137647.1:473353-500853 GCF_963383615.2 Lipophrys pholis
AATTCTACTCTTATTTATCTACATTTAGGTCATTTATGTAGAAATTAAATTCTGTTCTTTGAAGTATTTCTTTTTAATTCTTCTGATCATCATTTAGTTTTTCTACAAATTCTTTTTATCTTATTTCTGTCACTTTTACAGTTTTTGAAAAATGTAAATATCTATACGTTCTTTTATCAATTTATTGGTAAATAATTATTTCCTTCTTTCCGTTGTGTTACTGACTGGAAAAGTAAAAAAAAGAAAATAGATAAAAGATTTTTATAAAGGTACAAAAATAAATGTCACTATACAGAAAGAAATGTGACGTGTAAACATGTAGAAATTAATTCAATTTATTTTAATAATAATTGTAGATCAATTCACATCTTTGAACTTATTTTTGGATTAAGTGTATTTATTCATAATTCCTTCATTTCCGACCCTAAATCACGACTTTACAATCTGTAAACAACGACGGGATCCAAAAGAAACCAGAACATTGAACTTAAAGAAATACGTCGTATTTTAATGTAAAACATTTTTAAAAATTGCCAACAAGCGCTGGATTGTTGGATTGTTGGATTGTTGGATTGTTGGATTGTTGGATTGTTGGATTGTTCACCAGCATGAACGTAAACTGGGATTAGAGGTGAGTTTTACCTTCTGATGACGCGTTGGTGCGAGAGTCCTACATGTAATACCAGTTTGTACCACATGAGGGCAGCGAGACGCTTCTAGTTTGTTCAAAAGTGAATCTTTGTTCTACATTTATTCAGTTTGAAAATTACTTGAATTTATGAAATCCATCAAATATAATAAAATAATAATTTAGACGTTAATAAAATAACTAAACTCTGGACGACGAGCTGATGGGTTTGGTGTTTTTCAATAATCGGCCAAATGAGGACAAAAAAAAAAACAAACGTAAAGTTTCCATTCAGTTTTTAAATAGAAATACTTTCATTACTTTCAAACTTATTGGAAAATAGTTTTTCTTAATTTCAAATTCAGTTGGTTTGAAATTCATTTTCAGAATTTCAATTATTCAATTTTTCTGAATTCAAACTGAATTTAAAATCCAGACGGAGTCGGTGGAGCGTCAGAAAGGTTCAGGGGGATCCAACCAAACGTACATCCATCCATCATCCATCATCCATCATCCATCCATCATCCATCATCCATCCATCATCCATCCATCATCCATCCATCATCCATCATCCATCCATCATCCATCATCCATCCATCATCCATCCATCATCCATCATCCATCATCCATCCATCATCCATCATCCATCATCCATCATCCATCATCTATCATCTATCATCCATCATCCATCCATCATCCATCATCCATCATCCATCATCTATCATCCATCCATCATCCATCCATCATCTATCATCTATCATCCATCATCCATCCATCATCCATCCATCATCCATCATCCATCATCCATCCATCATCCATCCATCATCCATCCATCATCCATCATCCAACCATCATCCATCATCCATCCATCATCCATCATCCATCATCCATCCATCATCCATCATCCATCCATCATCCATCCATCATCCATCATCCAACCATCATCCATCATCCATCCATCATCCATCATCCATCCATCATCCATCATCCATCATCCATCATCTATCATCTATCATCTATCATCTATCATCTATCATCCATCATCCATCATCCATCATCCATCATCCATCATCCATCCATCATCCATCATCCATCATCCATCCATCATCCATCATCCATCCATCATCCATCCATCATCCATCATCCAACCATCATCCATCATCCATCCATCATCCATCATCCATCATCCATCCATCATCCATCATCCATCATCCATCATCTATCATCTATCATCTATCATCTATCATCCATCATCCATCCATCATCCATCATCCATCATCCATCATCTATCATCCATCCATCATCCATCCATCATCCATCATCCATCCATCCATCCATCATCCATCATCCATCCATCATCCATCATCCATCATCCATCCATCATCCATCATCCATCCATCCATCCACACATCCATCCATCCATCCACACATCCATCCATCATCCATCATCCATCCATCATCCATCCATCATCCATCCACACATCCATCCATCATCCATCATCCATCATCCATCATCCATCATCCATCATCCATCTATCATCCATCATCCATCCATCATCCATCCATCATCCATCCATCCATCCATCCACACATCCATCCATCATCCATCCATCCACACATCCATCCATCATCCAACCATCCATCCATCATCCATCATCCATCCATCCATCCATCCATCCATCCATCATCCATCCATCATCCATCCATCCATCCATCCATCATCCATCCATCCATCCATCCATCATCCATCATCCATCCATCATCCATCCATCCATCCATCCATCATCCATCCATCATCCATCCATCATCCATCATCCATCATCCATCATCCATCATCCATCCATCATCCATCCATCATCCATCCATCATCCATCCATCTACTTCCTGGAGTTCTCTCGACTTTGTAGTTAAGTGTAAATAAAAGTGAGCAAACCGACGTCACTCTGAAGTCTCACAAACGTTAAATAAATAAATATCAGACACTCGGTGGAAATGACCTCCTCATGCCTTCCTTCATTAATCTTCCTCCTCCTCCTCCTCCTCTTCCTCCTCCTCCTGCTACCTGATTCGTCCGTCCTCTCGTGGTGCTGTCAGTTCAGACTTGGGGTCGGGGCTGGAGGCGCTCCAGACCGTCAGGCTGCAGCGCTGCATGACGGGGCAGGCCGACGGCCCGGTGGAGCAGACGTCGGAGGCGGCCCAGTGGCCCTCCAGCAGCCCGTCGAGCCACAGGCGCAGCGGCGCCCCCGTCAGGCCGGCGTTGGCCTCGGCCTCCTCCACGGCACCGAGGCTGACGGGCAGGCGGAGCACCGGGTTCAGGCCGTGGAAGCTCTGCTCCATGTAGGAGTTCCTGGGGGGGCCGGCGTGCAGCCGCAGGGCTGCGTCTGGACCGGGACACATCCGTTAGTCAGAACTCAGCTAAATATTCAAACATACTTCCTCCACTACTCCAGTACTCTGATGAGAAGTAAAGTTTAAACAACATAAAAAACCTTCAGAACAAACTAACCCTGAATCAAACACGTCTGAATTCAGCAAATTCACCGAACACTGAGCACTGAGCACTGAGCACTGAGCACTGAGCACTGAGCACTGAGCACTGAGCACTGAACACTGAGCACTGAGCACTGAGCACTGAGCACTGAACACTGAACACTGAACACTGAGCACTGAACACTGAACACTGAACACTGAGCACTGAGCACTGAGCACTGAGCACTGAGCACTGAGCACTGAGCACTGAGCACTGAGCACTGAGCACTGAGCACTGAGCACTGAGCACTGAACACTGAACACTGAACACTGAGCACTGAACACTGAACACTGAGCACTGAGCACTGAACACTGAGCACTGAGCACTGAGCACTGAGCACTGAGCACTGAGCACTGAGCACTGAACACTGAGCACTGAACACTGAGCACTGAGCACTGAACACTGAGCACTGAGCACTGAGCACTGAACACTGAACACTGAGCACTGAGCACTGAGCACTGAGCACTGAGCACTGAGCACTGAACACTGAACACTGAACACTGAACACTGAACACTGAACACTGAACACTGAACACTGAGCACTGAGCACTGAACACTGAACACTGAACACTGAACACTGAGCACTGAGCACTGAACACTGAACACTGAACACTGAACACTGTGAGTCAGAGTGAGAAGCAGAGGGTTTATCCTCAGAGGAGAGGAAGAGAGATTTCCAGAATATAATGAACAACTTTGATTTAACATGTGTTATCAACTTTCCTTATGATGGTCCAGAATGTGGTGATGGGGGACTGTTACCGTGGTGATGGGGGACTGTTACCGTGGTGATGGGGGACTGTTACCGTGGTGATGGGGGACTGTTACCGTGGTGATGGGTTACCGTGGTGATGGGGGACTGTTACCGTGGTGATGGGTTACCGTGGTGATGGAGGAAGGTTAACGGCGACTCACCGGTGGTGATGAGCTGCTGGTGGTGGAACTCCAGCGGCGCCACCAGGAAGCTGGTCTGGCCCAGAGGGCTCCAGTGGTGCAGAACCCGCAGCGTCCACACACCGGGCCTAAGCGGCGCCGCCAGTGGCGGCCGGTAGTGCGTGACCTCGGCGGCGGCGTCCACCAGGATGTCGTAAGTGGCGGCAATGACGTTGGTGGGGTCGATCCACACCACGGTGGCCGTCAGGTTGCTCTGGCTGCGGCTCCAGCGCTGCACCGCCCCCGGTTCGTCCCGCGGCCCCAGAACGCCGCCCCAGGTCCGGAACAGACGCTCCTTTGGGTCCCAGTCGGTCCCGACCTGAGGCACAGAGGCATTCTGGGAGTTCTTCTATGTCCTGCTGCCGTTTACATTATAAATCCTCATTTCTCTGGTTTCTGGGGGACGGTGGTTTGTTTTGGCTCCTTATGGACCCGTCTCAGTTCAGCTAGGACTTCTTCAGGTTCTGGATTTGTGACGAACCACTTTTGTTTCATTTGGGACATTTTTAATGTTTTAATGTTTTAATGTTTTAATGTTTTAATGTTTTAAAGTTTTAAAGTTTTAATGTTTTAAAGTTTTAATGTTTTAATGTTTTAAAGTTTTAAAGTTTTAATGTTTTAATGTTTTAAAGTTTTAATGTTTTAAAGTTTTAAAGTTTTAAAGTTTTAATGTTTTAATGTTTTAATGTTTTAAAGTTTTAAAGTTTTAATGTTTTAATGTTTTAATGTTTTAATGTTTTAATGTTTTAATGTTTTAATGTTTTAAAGTTTTAATGTTTTAAAGTTTTAAAGTTTTAAAGTTTTAATGTTTTAATGTTTTAAAGTTTTAAAGTTTTAATGTTTTAATGTTTTAATGTTTTAATGTTTTAATGTTTTAATGTTTTAATGTTTTAATGTTTTAATGTTAACCAGTGTGTTTTGGCTCCAGGGTGTCTTTCTGATATCAGGACAGGTTTGTTGGTTTGTTGGTTTGTTTCAGGCTTTTCACTGGATTTTGCTCTACTGTCCAACAACAACAACAACAACAACAACAACAACAATAATGATGTATAAGATCTCTGGGTTGTTTCTCACTCCTTTTTCTTGTGACCAGTTCTTAATCCAGTTCGTTCCTTTTCACATCGTCACCATTTGCTCTTTGCTAGTTTGGTTCTTCACTCAGACCCTGGATTTGTTCTTGAGGTTTTTGGACTTATTCTTCCCGGGTCATTTGCTGGTTTGTTCCAGGTTTTCTTGATGTATTTCTAATCATTTTCTTGCTGTTCTATCGGCACGGTTTGGAGGTTTGGGAAGGTTTTTCTGTGAACAATGTTTTTAGATCTTAGTAAATAAATCCTCTCTGCGTTGGGTTAACCCCCTCTGACCTGGACGTGCAGCAGCCGGTTGGTGGCGTGCGGCGGGCTGGTGAGCGTGAAGTGGTCTTTGGGCGTCACCCAGGTCTCCAGGCTCTCCAGCTGGGCGGAGGCTCGGTTGGTGGCCAGGTGGCGCACCAGGTAGCCCTGGAACTGGTCCGACAGGAAGTAGAGGTGGACGGAGACCGGGTGGTGCTCGGACATGTACCTGAGGAGCAAACAAAAGAGATCCTGGTTTTTAATCCCAGATGTTCCAGAGATATGAAGTATAATCCTGCCTTCTGCACACGGCATCAGAAAAAGCATAAAGAAATACAACCAACGTCTTTATTCCTCAACCAAGTTAAAAGTTATTAAACAGAACAGGGATTTTAATTTAAGTAATGAGAGTTAATCTGGTGTCCAAGCCCTGATTTAATGTTTTAAAACCACATTTTGACTTGATATGAACCCGTTTTAGTTCATTTCAGACTTTTTTCTGTTGTTTTCTTTGGCTTGTTGGAAAAAAGGTTCATTTCTTTCTGACTGCTTTCAGTTTGTTTGACTTCTTTCGTGTCCGTTTTTGTTCATTTATGTTGTTTTGGAGGGACTTTTTGATTGTTATGGGCCAGTTCTTATTGATTTTACACTCTTTTTTTCACTTCTTACGGACCATTTATGACCTTTTGTCTTTTTAAAGACATTACATAAAGATAGAATCACGTATTTGTTCCTCACCAGTTTAAAAGTTGTCTCACAAAGTGACACTATTTCATGTGGACAAGTGAGAGTTAATCTGGTGTCCGAGCCCTGATTTATTCCCTGCTGATGTTTTCTAACCACATTATTCAGCCCTGATTTATGCTCCAGTTGAACGTTTCTTCATTTTTTCTGGACTGAGACTGAAATGAATGTGATCATTTGTTCCGGTGTGGCGACTCCGGCTCTCACTTCATTACTCCACAATGTTGATTTAGGGTAAAATGACTGTGTTGGATTGACCTGAGGAGAACCCAGAGAACTGAGGAGAACCCAGAGAACTGAGGAGAACCCAGAGAACTGAGGAGAACCCAGAGAACTGAGGAGAACCCAGAGAACCCAGAGAACCAAGAGAACCCAGAGAACGGAGAGGCAGAATTAAACTGAAGTGTTGAACAGAGTCAAACTCAGAGGTCCGACCCGTTTCTAACGTTTGTGGCTTTGAGATGCTGCAGGCTTAAAATCACAGGTCAAAGAGAACAGGCTCGCCGTTCTTTAGCCCTCCGACACACACACACACACACACACACACACACACACACACACACACACACACACACACACACACACACACACACATGCTACTCCCACTCATGTGGGGCACCGATCTCCACCCCAACTGCTGCAACAAGTACAAGTAGCTCCTTGTACCCACTGTGCTCACCCCCCCCCCCCCCCCCACCCCAGCCCCACCCCCGCCACACACACACACACACACACACACACAGTTGGAAAAAGCCGGCCTGTGCAGAGACTGAAGCCTGACTGTGCAGCAGGACAAGTCGGCCTTATCTTCATATTTAATTTGGACAAACGGCAGCGGTGAGTTTATTTTAGTGGAAAGTCTCGTTTCATCGACTCGCTGCTCTGAGACGCTTTCAGCTCAGTTGTGACAAATGACAGAACTTTTTATAATATGACGTGCAAAGTGTACAAATTATTACACCATCAGGACGTTTAACTTCTCCTCCGTTGGTTTCATGACGACTCAGCAGTGAAAAAACATGTCAATAATTAATGTGATGTTTCGACTGAGTCACTGTTGCTCTTATTGCAGCTTTTAGCTCAGTGAGGATTTTAATGAATAATTAAATCAAGAAACTGAGCAAATTTCAATGAATGTAGATAAATGAATATTTCAGTGGTGTTAATGGATTTTGTCTACAGAATTTTAATTCTCTCATGAGTCCTCATTTTTTATTGTAAAATGATTGGATTATGGAGTTATATTCATCAGTGAGAATATCAATAGTATCAAACACAATTTACATTTTTTTGTTGTTGTAATATTGTACATGTTGCTGTAGTGATTTGTTGGTAAATCTGATATGAAATCTGTTTATTTCCCTTTTTAATTTGCAGGAAACCTTTGAGGAATAATCAGCTGAGACCAAGATGTTAAATAAAATCTTGTCAGCCAGCGGCTTTCCAACAGAAAGAGATGAGAATTATTTTCTAACCAAGAAACAATCAATAAAACATGGTTACTCACTTCTTGTGCGTAGTTGATTTTGTGTCTGTGCTCAGCGGCGCCCCCTGCTGGTGCCTACCTGCAGCTGTTGTCGTTGGGATGCCCCTGCAGCGAGCCGGCAGCACGACTCAGCCCCATGCGAGCGAAGGCATGGTAATGGCTGAGCGCGGCGTCCGGCAGGCTGGCCACGCCGTCCGTCTCCTGCTCATAGACGTTCTCCCAGTAGGCCTGGAGGCCCGCCGCCGCCGCGGGGTACGCCCCGAACAGGAAGCTGTCCAGCTGGTTGATGACCTCCTGGCTGACGCTGGCCTCAAACTTACGGGCGAAGAACGTGGGTCTGGAGGCTTGCTGCCGTCAGGAGAGACAACAAAGGAGAAAGGTTCACACCAGTTTCATCTCAAACACCAAAGTGCTGCAGGTTCGCCTCCCAAAGTCCATTCATTCATACAATACCAGTTCTCACCACAAGATGGTGTGTTGAGTCAGTGAAAGAAGCAGCAAGAGGAACAATGGACAGAAAACTATCTGAAGTTTTTGACGACAGCTCAAAGAAGAAGAGATCTATTCTGAAACTGAGAGTCCTGTCATATCCAGACTCTTTAAACCAGAACTGAACCCAGAACTGAACCCTGAACTGAACCCTGAACTGAACCCTGAACTGAACCCTGAACTGAACCCTGAACTGAACCCAGAACTGAACCCTGAACTGAACCCTAAACTGAACCCTGAACTGAACCCAGAACTGAACCCTGAACTGAACCCAGAACTGAACCCTGAACTGAACCCAGAACTGAACCCTGATCTGAAACCAGAACTGAACCCAGACTCATTGAGAGAAAGACTCAGACCCTCTAAAGCAGCTACAGACTCTGGAAGCCTGACCTGCGCTGGTCAAACCTTCCCTGGCCTCTTTTAAACAGACTTCCTGTGTGGAGCCCAGTTTGGATTGAGCAGCCCCCCATCCAGCTCAGGTGGTAGAGCATCAGACTCTCAGTCTCCAGGTAGAGGGTTCATGTCCCCCGGCCAGCTCAGGTGGTAGAGCATCAGACTCTCAGTCTCCAGGTAGAGGGTTCATGTCCCCCGGCCAGCTCAGGTGGTAGAGCATCAGACTCTCAGTCTCTAGGTAGAGGGTTCATGTCCCACGCTGGGCGCCACCTTCCTGTGGGCTCTCCACCTTCCTGAGGGCTCTCCACCTTCCTGTAGGCTCTCCACCTTCCTGAGGGCTCTCCACCTTCCTGTGGGCTCTCCACCTTCCTGTGGGCTCTCCACCTTCCTGTGGGCTCTCCACCTCCCTGTGGGCTCTCCACCTTCCTGTGGGCTCTCCACCTTCCTGAGGGCTCTCCACCTTCCTGTGGGCTCTCCACCTGCAGGAAGGTTCTTAATGGTGCAATATGATCTGGGTGACGGTGCTCAGACTGACACCACCACCACCCGGGGAGGGAGGAGATGGATGGATGGATGGATGGATGGATGGATGGATGGATGGATGGATGGATGGATGGATGGATGGATGGATGGATGGATCAATCTGCTTCTGGATTGTTGAAAACACTTTAGACTCAACTCATATTATATGTTGAGTTTTTACACCATAGCCTTCAAGACTTTCTTTCTTTCCTTCTTTCTTTCTTCCTTTCTTTCTTTCTTTTGAGCGGTGGGAATGTTATGGACGAGCTGGAACCAGCAGATGGCAGTAGTGCGACTTTATGGATCCAAACTGCTGTTAAACCCAAAAGAGGAGGAGTCACGGGGGGTCAGAGGTCAGATTAGAGCCATAGCGCCCCCCAGAGCAGAGTCCATAGAAACACCATTGATCTCTGAACGTTACATAACGGCGCCACGTGAAGCTCACAGAATATTTCTGAAACTGGAGCAGCTCAATGATCATCTTCAATACTTCCTTCTATCGCTGGATGTGGGATCATGTGATCACAAAGCATTATGGGATGGATCCACTCACTGGATGGGAGGATAGTCTTAGTGGAGATAAACCATCTGATCAGTTTATTTGGTTGAAAAGTGAAAACACAGAACTTGGTTTCGGGAGTCCAGAGTGACTCAGAGCCGCTGAAAACACAACTTTTCAAAAACTCTGACTCCGTGTAGAAATGCAGGAAAAAAAGAAGAGTTGGAAAAGTTCCTCTGCACATGCTCAGTTAAAGGACAATAAGAACAAGGTTTTCACCTCCAGCTGAGAGTTTAATGTTGAACTGAGACGAAGGATCAGACGCCTGCAGCAGTTTTAAACTTTAAACTCCGACGTTGTTCCTTTGTTTGATGTTGTGAGGCTCCCACTCATCAATCAGATCATCGTAATGACAAGTAATCTATTACTAACGGGGCAGAACAAACTTGTTTTCTAAACCAGAGTTGATTAAACAAACTGTCTTCAGTTTTCTCTTTAAACATCATAAAGTGGTGGAAATGAGGAAACCCGTCATGTTGACGCTGGGCTGTGATCTGCCGCCAGTGGGCGGGGCCAATGAGGTCACCGGGCGGGCGTGAGCAGCTAAAGACGAGGAGGCGGGCGGCCGAGGCCCTCCCAGGGTTCCTGCTCCCTCCATCCCACATCAGAGCCACACGGAGCCGCCCTGCCTTCACGTTGATTCAGTCCCACCGTCTCAGACGGACCCTCTCGACCCCGTCGCTCTTATTTTTAGCCGCCAGTGAAGCCTGGCTTCGTCACCATTCTTCATTATTTCTCACCACAAGTTCTCAGAACTTCTACAGTGAGTTCATTTCCTCCATACGACGTGATTCCTTTAGTTAGAATCATAATAATTTAGAACTAATTGAAGTTTTTTTATATTTCATTGTGTTTGTTGGGTTTTATTAAAATCAGCTTTCTGTTGAGATTGGAGTCATTTTCAGTAGTAATTGTTTGTTTTTTGTGAAAATAAAGACATTTTCATTCCATACACTCTGCGCCACGACGAAGAAAAACTTTTAAATTTAAATTTAAAGGTTATAACGGAACTATTTTACCGGCCGGCCCACTCACGATGTAATTGGGCTGAACCAAGCAGATTAATCATCCCTCAGGGTTCAGCTCCGGCTCCTCTTTACAATATTGTATTAAAGTTTTATAACTATTTCAGGATATTTTCTTGATTCTTTTTGATCAATTATTTGATTTACTTTGCTTTAGTAAAAAGAGTCAATTAGTAATGTGAGCTGGTTATTAGTTACTATTTGTCTTAATTCATATTTTCTAACTCCTATAATTAATTTTGGGGAATTCAAGCCGGAGATTTTTACTTTTATTTAAAACTCTCTAATAAAAATAAAAATATATGAAACATGAAAACGTGTATTTGTGTCAATTGCAGGTTTCTGAGTAGTTTTAAAAAGTTGATCCAGTATTATGAGCAGTGGTGGCCTGATGACCCTTGACCCCCACCAGCTCCATGGCTGCCCATCACATCCTAGAAATAGTAATAATCTAATCTGATTCGTGGGTTTTAATGTATTATAGTAACTTTAGTGATATCCTTCGTAATATATTGTTGCTTTTATCTTTAGGTTGACCAAAGTGGTTCAGTCCGACTGCAGTTCAGTCCAGTTCTTCCTGGAGAGGTTCCCTCCGAGCCACCCTGCCAGCGCTGGAGCCCCACATTATGATAATGACGGCGTTGGAAACCTCAGTTACAAAGCTCTAAAAATACCTCCAGCCTGCCGTGCAGCTGGTTCCAGGATCAGCTCCTCTTATAGAAACCGCCGGCCGCCGCTCTGTTGTTACAGCGAGTCTCAGCCGCAAGCTGGAGGTAAAAGCGGCGCTGCTAATTTGTGAATGCGAGGTTATTCTGGGCCCTGAGAGATGTCAAGCTCAGAGGCACGTAGGCAGGCTCCAAGGAACGCTGATCCAGGACAGGAACTCAAAGACCAAAAAGAGCGGTTGTCAGCAGCGGCTCACCTGGAAGCGCGGCAGGTCGGAGGGCTTGAAGTCGTTTGGCGAGCAGCCGCACCAGTCCACGATGTGCTTGTACTGACATTTACAGCCCAGTTTACGGTTCCAGTTGGTCAGACGCAGGTTGTTGTCCACCATGGTCTGACAGAGGGCGCTGTTCTCCAGCACGGTGTGGAAGAACGACTGCAAGCAACAACAACAACAACAACAACAACAACAACAACAATCCTCATTAATCCTGAAGCGACTCCGACCAACTGACAGTAACAGGAAACATCCAACTGATGCATTAGCATTAGCATTAGCATTAGCCTGCATCCTCTAACTTCTTCTAACCTCAGATCATAGAGCATCTTCCTCCTTTAACATAAGATCATAGAGCATCTTCCTCCTTTAACATAAGATCATAGAGCATCTTCCTCCCCTAACATCCAGATCATAGAGCATCTTCCTCCCCTAACATCCAATTATAGAGCATCTTCCTCCCCTAACATCCAGATTATAGAGCATCTTCCTCCCCTAACATCCAATTATAGAGCCAAAACAGTCAAATCATTACTCTTTTAAAAAGTAATTAGAAACCTCAAACACTAATATTCAGAAATAAACACTTGAAAAAATTGAGAGTTTGAAGTTATTTCAGTGTGTGTGTGTGTGTGTGTGTGTGTGTGTGTGTGTGTGTGTGTGTGTGTGTGTGTGTGTGTGTGTGTGTGTGTGTGTGTGTGTGTGTGTGTGTGTGTGTGTGTCACCTCAGCAGGCAGCAGTGTGTAGGCGTAGAAGCGCTTCATGCTGCTGACCAGCTCGTCCTCAGAATTCACCACGTAGTCCACGAAGCGCCGGTTGAGCAGGAACCAATCAGAGCCTCCGTCCACGGCGATTCCCTCGGGGATCTTTCGGTCTCCCAGACGCCACATGTGGGCGTCGCACTCGTAGAAGAGACGGTCCAAACCCTGTTTACGGATGAAACTGACAGGAGCAAAGCAGAGTTTAAATGAACGCCGGAGACAGATTCTATTGGATCTTTAACTTTTGCTCCTAAAAAACAAGTTTATGGAAAAAAGCAGCAAAATATATTTTCTAACTTTAACCTGATGAAATGTACCACATTATCTGTAGAATAAAACATCTGCAAGATAAGTTTATAATAGTTATAATAGACTCAATATAAGCAGTAAATCTATTCTGAAATACTAATAGACTGAATTGAGAAGTTTTTAATGGTGAAACAAAAAGAGTGAATAAAAAATACAAAAAGGTTTAGAAAAGTAAGAAATGAAAAGAATCTTTAGATGAATGTGGCAGCATATCTAATAACATAATTAAGAATAAGAGAAAACACATCAAAATGAAATACAATTAAAAAAGAAATGTAGTTCAGATGAAAACGTTTATCTATAGAAACGGCAAAATAAAAAGTAAAGAGGACCCAGATGAGAACCCTGAGGAACTCCTAACGACTCCAGATCAGAGAAACATTCAGCTGCAGACAAGAACAAGAAACGTGGATCGTTTGGACCGACGTTCCTCCTAAATCTGTTTTTAATCTTGTATTAGAACTGAAAATAAATATGATTTCACACAATGAGGGGAACCATAACATCGTCTCAAGAGGATCTTAAAGTAAACAAGGAACTGTTCAAACCTCCAACGTGAATGAAGGTAAAAGTCAGTTTCTATGCAGATGACACTCTGTCTTCTGTTTATATATGTGATTACATCAAAAGAAAAGTTTGTTCACGATACCTTTATTTAAAAAAAGAAAAGTCAAGAGGATCCAGAGATGATCCCTGAGGAACACCAAACCAGTTCTCACCTCTTTTTATTCATTCAAACTATGAAAACAGTTTGACGCATTAATGACAAAGATGTTCCGTGACTGAACTCTTACCGTGCGTTGTCTCTGCCGTGAGATTTAATGAAGTTCAAGTCACGATATTTGGACAGAAACGCCACCAGCTGCTCGTTGGTCCTGAGGACAGACGGAAACAGGAACAACAAAGTCAAACCTGGAGAACAGAGGAGAAACGTAGAGCCGGAGGAAAGAGGATCTGCTTTAATAAATCAGTAATAAACAAAAAGGAAAGAGCAGCCAAACAAAACAAGATTGTGAAAAATGAAGTGAAACTTCCAACGAGCAAACCATCTGTGAGCTGTGGGAACCAGTCCGAGTGTTCCTCCTCAGCCTGGTTTGTGCTGGTCGGTAGCAGCTGGAGCTCCACGGCGCCACCTAGTGACGCCGGCGTCCACAAATCTGTTATTACAGATTCTCAGGACAGTGATTCTCAGGATGGTGATTCTCAGGACAGTGATTCTCAGGATGGTGATTCTCAGGATGGTGATTCTCAGGACGGTGATTCTCAGGATGGTGATTCTCAGGATGGTGATTCTCAGGACGGTGATTCTCAGGATGGTGACGTCAGCTCGCCGTCATCCTGCCTTCCTCTCTTCCATCAGACCAGAAGTTAAGGTCGTTCACGCCACGAGATTTCGTTTTTACACAGAAATGTCTGTTTCCATGACAACAGAAACCCTGAAAACAATGTTGGACCCCTACTTAACAAACATGAACACTGGGAGAACATTCTAATGGACAGACCACCAAGTGGGATTGTTATTATGGTGACTGTCAAAATAAAACTACCAAGTGGGATTGTTATTATGGTGACTGTCAAAATAAAAGTACCAAGTGGGATTGTTATTATGGTGACTGTCAAAATAAAACCACCAAGTGGGATTGTTATTATGGTGACTGTCAAAATAAAACCACCAAGTGGGATTGTTATTACGGTGACTGTCAAAATAAAAGTACCAAGTTGGATTGTTATTACGGTGACTGTCAAAATAAAAGTACCAAGTTGGATTGTTATTACGGTGACTGTCAAAATAAAAGTACCAAGTTGGATTGGTATTACGGTGACTGTCAAAATAAAAGTACCAAGTCCAGGAGAATGTGGTCTGGGAGTCATGACACCAGAGAGGAAACTTTGTTCTGATTGGCTCTACTGAGCATGTGCAGAAGAACTGGTTACCATGGTGACCAGGAGTAGCATTTCCTCTGTTTACATGGTGATTGGGCCAAACGTTTTCAAAAAGCTCCACTTTGGAAGCTGTTTCCAAAAAGTTGAGTCTTCAGTGGCTCCGATGTCGTGTGAACAGACAACCACCAAAAACACAACCAGAGTTTATGGAGCCTGAAAACGTTTTTTAAACAGGTTCCAGGGTGGAGAAATGTGAAAACTCCACCCCAGCTTTGGCGTGTGGAAGGACAAGACGCACATTAGCTGAAAACGATGATGTCATGGTGCGCTCTCCACCTATAACCCCGCCTCCCTCTCCGTGACGTCACTGAACAAAAACAAGGCGGACGACCTGCTCCAGGTGGCGCTGCAGAAGCTGCTGATGCTCGTCGCTTTAATAAGGACACATGCTGGATTTGTCCAATACGAGGATTTTTTCATGCTCCCTGTCTTCTTCTCAATTTTCGGTGTATTTCTGTGGAATTACAGCGCCACCTATAGGCCTGACTGATGTACTACACTGTTTTGAGTCGTTTTCATGATGTTGCATTGATGCAGACTTTGGGGAGAAAAGAGACGGAGTCTAAATCAAACACATCGTCAGGACGGTTGATCTCCCGTCTGAGACCTTCGATATCAAACTGAGTGTGAAAACTCTGTTTTTCTTCTTTACTCACTGAAGTGAAACTTTAATTCGTCACATCAGAGTCTGGAAGCTTCAGACGGTTAATAACTGGGAGAGTCGTGTTCTTCTTCTTCTCTGTTTGTGCAGCAGAAGAAGAAAAAACTGTGTCTAACCTGAAGGTGACCTCACTCAGTCAACACACAGTCAACACACAGTCAACACAGTCAACACACTCAGTCAACACACAGTCAACACAGTCAACAGACACACAGTCAACACAGTCAACACAGTCAACAGACACACAGTCAACACAGTCAGTCAACACAGTCAACACACAGTCAACACAGTCAACACAGTCAACAGACACACAGTCAACACAGTCAACACACAGTCAACACAGTCAACAGACACACAGTCAACACAGTCAACAGACACACAGTCAACACACAGTCAACACAGTCAGTCAACACAGTCAACACACAGTCAACACAGTCAACACAGTCAACAGACACACAGTCAACACAGTCAACACACAGTCAACACAGTCAACAGACACACAGTCAACACAGTCAACAGACACACAGTCAACACACAGTCAACACACAGTCAACACAGTCAACACACAGTCAACACACAGTCAACACACAGTCAACACAGTCAACACAGTCAACACAGTCAACAGACACACAGTCAACACAGTCAACACACAGTCAACACAGTCAACAGACACACAGTCAACACAGTCAACAGACACACAGTCAACACACAGTCAACACACAGTCAACACAGTCAACACAGTCAACAGACACACAGTCAACACAGTCAACACACAGTCAACACACAGTCAACACAGTCAACAGACACACAGTCAACACAGTCAACACAGTCAACACAGTCAACACAGTCAACACACAGTCAACACACAGTCAACACAGTCAACAGACACACAGTCAACACACAGTCAACAGACACACAGTCAACAGAGTCAACAGACACACAGTCAACACAGTCAACAGACACACAGTCAACACAGTCAACACACAGTCAACACACAGTCAACAGACACACAGTCAACACAGTCAGTCAACACAGTCAACACACAGTCAACACAGTCAACAGACACACAGTCAACACACAGTCAACACACAGTCAACACAGTCAACACAGTCAACAGACACACAGTCAACACAGTCAACACACAGTCAACACACAGTCAACACAGTCAACAGACACACAGTCAACACACAGTCAACACACAGTCAACACACAGTCAACACACAGTCAACACAGTCAACACACAGTCAACAGACACACAGTCAACACAGTCAACACACAGTCAACACAGTCAACAGACACACAGTCAACACAGTCAACACACAGTCAACACACAGTCAACACAGTCAACAGACACACAGTCAACACAGTCAACACAGTCAACACAGTCAACACACAGTCAACACACAGTCAACACAGTCAACAGACACACAGTCAACACACAGTCAACAGACACACAGTCAACACAGTCAACACACAGTCAACACAGTCAGTCAACACAGTCAACACACAGTCAACACAGTCAACAGACACACAGTCAACACAGTCAACACACAGTCAACACACAGTCAGCACAGTCAACAGACACACAGTCAACACAGTCAACACAGTCAACACAGTCAACAGACACAGTCAACACACAGTCAACACAGTCAACAGACACACAGTCAACAGACACACAGTCAACAGAGTCAACAGACACACAGTCAACACAGTCAACACACACACCGCCACTTCTTTCCTTCTTTACACATCTGAAGGAGGATTCTTCCTTTAATGGCTTCAGAGGAAAACAGGAAGTGTGAAGATGCATGTTTGGTTTGGAAAACTGAAAACTATCTTCCATGTAGGGGCAAAGCAGCAGTGTTAGTGGCAGCTGGGTACGTTATGTTTACCCCTGTTCTGCTTCCTGTTAGGGGGGGGGAGGGGGGGGGGGGGGGGGGTCCCAGCATGCACCGGGCCGGCGTCCCGACAACAGACAGACGGATCGCTGATTACTGCTGATTACAGTCGTTATCGAACCACAGGCGTGTGTGTGTGTGTGTGTGTGTGTGTGTGTGTGTGTGTGTGTGTGTGTGTGTGTGTGTGTGTGTGTGTGTGTGTGTGTGTGTGTGTGTGTGTGTGTGTGTGTGTGTGTGTGTGTGTGTGTGTGTGTGTGTGTGTGTGTGTGTGTGTGTGTGAGACGCTGCATACCAACTAACATGCTTCTAATCTAATTATAAACTGACTTTTTTAGTTTTGTTACATGTGATGTGAAGTTACTGAAAATGTTTTTTTAATTTGAGAAAAAAACACATGGATGAATATTATGGTGCTCCATAAAGATAGAGCAACTTTATTGTCATGAAGATGCTCTATAGTCTGATGCTAAAGGAGGAAGATGCTCGATAATCTGATGTTAGTTAGGAAGATGCTCTATGTTCTGATGTTAGAGGAGGAGGATGCTCAAATGATCTGGGGTGAGATTAGGGAGATGCTCTATAATCTGGTGTTGGAGGATGCTCTATACTGGGATATTGGAGGAGGACGGTGCTCTATGATCTGGTGTGAGATTAGGGAGATGCTCTATAATGGGATGTTGGAGGTGGTGGATGCTCTATAATCTGATGTTAGATTAGGAAGATGCTCTATAATCTGATGTTAGATTAGGGGGATGCTCTATAATGGGATGTTGGAGGAGGAGGATGCTCTATAATCTGATGTTAGATTAGGGAAATGCTCTATAATCTGATGTTAGATTAGGAAGATGCTCTATAATCCAATGTTAGATTAGGAATATGCTCTATAATGAGATGTCGGAGGAGGTGGATGCTCTATAATCTGATGTTACATTGGGAGGATGCTCTATAATCTGATGTTAGATTAGGAAGATGCTCTATAATCTGATGTTATAGGAGAAAGATGCTCTATAATCTGGACCATTGTCATGTTTTTTAAACTTTTCTAACAGAGGTGAGTTATAGTCCATAAATTTGATTCCTAAATTCTGCTTTCTGCCTGAAATAAAGTCAAAGTGCAGATTGTTGCTTCCTGTGGTTTTGTGACTCTGTCCAGAGTGGAAGAACTCGCTCTGCTCCACATCGACTCGGCAAGGCCGGCCTGCGTCATCGCCTATTGACGTGCTGCTCATGCTATGGATTTTAGCTGGAGGCGTGTTCAGGAGGACGGGTCGCCGTGTTCAGGAGGACGGGTCGCCGTGTTCCAGCACTTTGTTTTATTTTATATATTATTTCACAATGTGTGATTGCTTTGTTTGCAATATTCAGCACGTGGTTTGATTTGTATGAATGAAAACAAATGTTGATTTTTAAACCATCTTGGTGATATTCAGTCTTTGTGTTGGCGTCTGTAAACAGGCGCCTGTGTGACCCTCAGGGCTCCACAATGGGGCCACTGTTTGTTCATCATTACCCTCCAGACATCTTCCAGTGTGCAGCGTCAAACGTTCATCTGAAGGATTAGGAAACGAGGCGAGGTGTTGTTCCTGACTGCTCTCGGGGTTTCATCAGGACTCTGAGGGATAAAGTTGCTGCTTCCACACAGACTCAATACGTCTAGATGTGATTCCAGCTGCAGGATCTAATCAACTTTATATAAATGAACCTGAGCAGCCGAGTCGAATCAAACAGAACTCTGCTCCTGGGTTTTCTTTGGGGGGAGAAAAGCAGCCGGAGCCACGAGCACAACGTCTCAGTGGCGTTCAGACCCAGGAAGAGACGGAGCGACCCGTCTGACCCGTCTGACCCGTCTGACCCTCAAACCTTCAGGAGCAGCTCTGCTCCAGGGACTGAAGCTCCACAAACTCTATCAAGACACCAGACAAGTCCTGAGGAATTACAACCAGCCTGCATGACAGCAGGGCCGCCAGGCCAGGCTCCGGATTGGGCCCACTGTTATTTACTTTGGATGAATTTGCAGAAATCCTCATGTATGCAGAAAACTTCCTTTTGTTTCCGCCTCCGCCTCACCTGACGGGGAAGTCTGCAGCGCTGAGGTTGATGAAGAAGTCCCAGGCCCAGTCGTCCATCTTCAGCAGGTCCTCCATGCTGCGCAGGTACATGGTGAGCAGGCTGGCCCCGCCCCAGATGGTGGACATCCTCCAGGGCGTCACCCTGACGTTCTGGTAGCGGCTGGCCAGGGACAGAACCTCCCGCTGGAGGAAGTTGGACCTCTGAGACGGAGCAGAGGAGAGTTGATTCTATCAGCAGGGCTTCACTCTCATAATGGAAAATACATCAAGAAGCAGATCAGAAATCTGAACTATTTACATTTAAATAAAGAAATAACATTTGTTAGGATTAGCTAGATATACTTAAAGAAATAACTTCTAACCTGATGTAAAAAAAAAAGAAAAGAAATCAATACGCAATTGAATTTGTATTAAAAAGAATTTTATCATAATTTTTATTTGCGTTTCATGTTTTAAGTTGATAAAACTTTATTTTTCATAGTTTCATTGGATCTAATTGATCAGTTTATGTTTTCTATCTGTGAAAAGTGATGAATTCATTCAATTTAGTATTTAATAGTAATTTGGTCATTTTCTTATTTAAAGTTTAGTTTTTTGAATTCAGTTCTTGTAAATATGAGAATTTAAATTATTATAAAAATGTGTTATTCTGTGTGTATTTACAAACTCTTATAATATCTGTGGGGGTACTTTCTGAGTTTGTGGAGGTTTTTCTTTTATATTGCAGCATTTCTTTTTTTAAATCATTGTTTGGTATAAATTTCAAATTTTGTGGATTTGGATCCAAGTTCGTATCAAATCTAACAAACGGTTCAACTTAACAACAAAGTTCAGACTGAAAAATACACAAAATGAAACAATAAGAAGAAGAAGAGCCTCAACATGAAGAAGACAAGCTTGACCTGTCTGGTCTCACCTGGTCCACATGGACGTAGTAGAAGTGTGACGAGTGATAAATGGATTTGAAGAGACGCTGGAACTGGCGAGAGGCTCGGCCGTGGACCACGAGCACGAAGGCCAGCCGGACGGGCGTGGCGGCGGCGGCGGCGGCGGCGGCGGTGGCGGCGGCGTCGTCCCACTGAACGTTCACACTGGTTTTACCTGCAGAGCGACACACATCAGTTTCATTCAGAAACTAACAATGTAAAATAATCCACTGAAGTTTCACCTGAACTTGAAGAAAATTTCCCATAATTTCATATATTAATCTCACAATTCAGTTTTATTATGACAAATTTGTGTAAAATATGTAGGTATTATTTTTGGTATATATCATTTTTAAAATTGCTTGAAATTTGTGAGTTTTTTATGTGAAATTTCCTAAAAAATTTCAGACTGAAATTTCTAAAATCTCATATTGTAAATTATATAAAATATTTTCTACAGATATCAAAGTAAATTGATCTTCTTTCTAAAAGATGCGTTATAGATGTATGTTCTTTTATTTGATTGAATATCTTCACAGAATCCATCAATCATACTTAAAAATGAAGATTTATTTACATGTTCATTATTACATGTTTTTCTTGTGAAGTTGTACATCATTTATGAATTAGTCAGTATTTTAAGTAAAATGTGGAATGTTTAATGTTGTTGTGTGACTCAGGGACCGTTTCCATGACAACATTTGAAAACGTATCGTTTTTGTGGTTCAACTTCAGAAAATGTTTGTATTTACGTTTACAAAACGACGTCCGCTGACACCAGAAGGGAAGAAAAGTTGTGTTTTCAAAAAGTTGCTCCAAGCACCGTTGTGGTGTGAACACACACGCCTCCCTCCACACACACATTGTCCAGCTGGAGTCCAGGAACTTCTGGATTACTCATTTAGATGAATGTCTCTTCTTAGATTTTTTATATTGATTCTGTTTGTTTTTCTTGTTTTGTTTGTTTGTTTTGCACGTGGGCATAAATAAATAAATAAATAGATAGAGAGATAGAGATAGATAGATAGATAGAGAGATAGATAGATAGATAGATAGATAGATAGATAGAGAGATAGAGATAGATAGATAGATAGATAGATAGATAGATAGATAGAGAGATAGATAGATAGATAGATAGATAGATAGAGAGATAGATAGATAGATAGATAGATAGATAGATAGATAGATAGATAGATAGAGAGATAGATAGATAGATAGATAGATAGATAGATAGATAGATAGATAGATAGATAGAGAGATAGATAGATAGATAGATAGAGAGAGAGATAGATAGATAGATAGATAGATAGATAGATAGATAGATAGATAGATAGATAGATAGATAGATAGATAGATAGAGAGAGAGATAGATAGATAGATAGATAGATAGATAGATAGAGAGATAGAGAGATAGATAGATAGATAGATAGATAGATAGAGAGATAGATAGATAGATAGATAGATAGATAGATAGATAGATAGAGAGATAGATAGATAGATAGATAGATAGATAGAGAGATAGATAGATAGATAGATAGATAGATAGATAGATAGATAGATAGATAGATAGATAGATAGATAGATAGATAGATAGATAGATAGATAGAGAGATAGATAGATAGAGAGATAGATAGATAGATAGATAGATAGATAGATAGATAGAGAGATAGATAGATAGATAGATAGATAGATAGATAGATAGATAGATAGATAGATAGATAGATAGATAGATAAATAATAGACGCCCACAATAAAAACACATTTTTCCACATTTCAAAATTGTCATTAAACCTGAGTTTGATACTGAAATGACCCTGACAGCTTTTCCAGAATCTGTAGATCTTTAACTCTTTCTGGAAGCTCCTCCGTCTCTCTGATCTCATGTCTTTGCCTCCACCCTTTCTGGAAGCTCCTCCGTCTCTCTGATCTCATGTCTTTGCCTCCACCCTTTCTGGAAGCTCCTCCGTCTCTCTGATCTCGTGTCTTTGCCTCCACCCTTTCTGGAAGCTCCTCCGTCTCTCTGATCTCGTGTCTTTGCCGCCACCCTTTCTGGAAGCTTCTCCGTCTCTCTGATCTCGTGTCTTTGCCTCCACCCTTTCTGGAAGCTCCTCCGTCTCTCTGATCTCGTGTCTTTGCCTCCACCCTTTCTGGAAGCTTCTCCGTCTCTCTGATCTCATGTCTTTGCCTCCACCCTTTCTGGAAGCTCCTCCGTCTCTCTGATCTCGTGTCTTTGCCGCCACCCTTTCTGGAAGCTCCTCCGTCTCTCTGATCTCGTGTCTTTGCCTCCACCCTTTCTGGAAGCTCCTCCGTCTCTCTGATCTCGTGTCTTTGCCTCCACCCTTTCTGGAAGCTCCTCCGTCTCTCTGATCTCGTGTCTTTGCCTCCACCCTTTCTGGAAGCTCCTCCGTCTCTCTGAGTGGATCTGAACCTTCAGACACTTCGGGTCGAGGCCTAATTAGTGACCTTTGTGAGCTGCAGTGCATGCTGGGACGGCGGGGGAATGACAGTAATCAGGAGGTGTGTCCCCCCAGCGGGCGCAGTGGGACTCAGACCGGCGTTTTAATCCAGGCGGTCTGTAATCACATGATGGAGCAGGGAGGATCATTAGTCAGCCTCTCCAGGAATAAGACCACAAACTGCTGCGTCTTTAATTACGGTGTCATTACGCTGGATGGGACTCGTCCTCGCGGCCGGCGGAGCTGGAAATAGAGCCGCCGCTCCGCGTCTGAAAACGCTGCTCAGGAGGTAGACCTGGAAGAAACTCTGCGTCTCGATTCATCAGCAGCTCGTTCTGTGAATCTAGAGCAGCGGAGCTCAACCTGAGGCCCCAGAGGTCACAGGGGCGGGGCTTATTCAGTTCTGAAGACGGTGAAATACCACATCAGTTAGAGGAGGAAGATGCTCTGTAATCTGTTGTTAGAGGAGGACGATGCTCTGTAATCTGGATTAAAGGAGGAAGATGCTCTATAATCTGACATTAGAGGAAGAAGATGCTCTATAATCTGATGTTAGCTGAACTGAACTCACTGCAGGTCTCGATGATCAGTCCTGAGATCAAATTGCTTTGCGTGATCGTTTCACACTACATTTAAAACGCCGCCTCCATCGGACGGCAGTATGGAAGTAAATCTGGACGCCACGCCGGTCAGCACCGGGGTTCAGCACCGGGGTTCAGCACCGGGGTTCAGCACCGGGATTCAGCACCGGGATTCAGCACCGGGGTTCAGCACCGGGATTCAGCACCGGGGTTCAGCACCGGGGTTCAGCACCGGGGTTCAGCACCAGGGTGTCCAGATCTGACTCAGTGTTTCAGCCGAAACACAAAGGAAAACCTCATTTTCATTCTATTATATTGTATTTTTATCTGCTTTTTTTTAGTTCCTGCTATGTGTACTTCTTTCTCTTTACTATCCTGTTGTACCACTGAACATTTCTCCACATGCGAGATAAATAAAGGAGATCTTATCTTATCTTATCTTATCTTATCTTATCTTATCTTATCTTATCTTATCTTATCTTATCTTATCTTATCTTATCTTATCTTATCTTATCTTATCTTATCTTATCTTATGAGACGACTTTTACATGAGAAACGTACCGAGGATTAAAAACAACTGCGTTAAACAGGATCTCTGCTCATGTCTGTAAATATGTGTGTGTATATAGATATATATTTGTTTTTATTTTGGTCATTACTATTGATTAACAGTTTTAGTTTTATTACAGTTTTATCTATTGAATTGTATTTTGGGGGTTTTTAAGTAGCAAAGCCAAACGGAGTGAGTTTGTTGTGTTTGGGCCTGAGAAGGAGTTAGTAGATTGTGTTTCCATCCATCCATCCATCTCCTCCCTCTTATCCGTTCCCTGGTGGTGGGGGTGTCAGTCTGAGCACCGTCACCCAGATCACATTGCACCATTAAGAACCTTCCTGCAGGCGGAGAGCCCACAGGAAGGTGGAGAGCCCTCAGGAAGGTGGAGAGCCCACAGGAAGGTGGAGAGCCCACAGGAAGGTGGAGAGCCCACAGGAAGGTGGAGAGCCCACAGGAAGGTAGAGAGCCCACAGGAAGGTGGAGAGCCCACAGGAAGGTGGAGAGCCCACAGGAAGGTGGAGAGCCCTCAGGAAGGTGGCGCCCGGCGTGGGACATGAACCCTCTACCATGAGACTGAGAGTTTGTATTTATAATTGTATTTTGTTAATGGAAAGTAATAAACAAAATACAAGTCCAAAAACAAATAAAAAATTTAAAAACGCAAGACAATTTGGCTCCACATGTGGGGGATACCCGCCCAATCTGGCAACACAGGTCAGCATGTAGATCCATTTCCAAGAGGTTGTGCAAAAGGAGCCGAGGACGTCGAGACGACATGACGAGGACGTCGAGACGACATGACGAGGACGTCCGGACGACATGACGAGGACATATGGACGTCATGACGAGGACGTCCGGACGACATGACGAGGACGTATGGACGTCATGACGAGGACGTCGAGACGACATGACGAGGACGTATGGACGACATGACGAGTACGTCGAGACGACATGACGAGGACGTATGGACGTCATGACGAGGACGTATGGACGACCTGACGAGGACGTCCAGACGACATGACGAGGACGCCCGGATGTCATGACGAGGACGTCGAGACGACATGACGAGGACGTATGGACGACATGACGAGGACGTATGGACGTCATGACGAGGACGTCCGGACGACATGACGAGGACGTATGGACGACATGACGAGGACGTATGGACGACATGACGAGGACGTATGGACGTCATGACGAGGACGTCCGGACGACATGACGAGGACGTATGGACGTCATGACGAGGACGTCGAGACGACATGACGAGGACGTATGGACGACATGACGAGTACGTCGAGACGACATGACGAGGACGTATGGACGTCATGACGAGGACGTATGGACGACCTGACGAGGACGTCCAGACGACATGACGAGGACGCCCGGATGTCATGACGAGGACGTCGAGACGACATGACGAGGACGTATGGACGACATGACGAGGACGTATGGACGTCATGACGAGGACGTCCGGACGACATGACGAGGACGTATGGACGACATGACGAGTACGTCGAGACGACATGACGAGGACGTATGGACGTCATGACGAGGACGTATGGACGACCTGACGAGGACGTCCAGACGACATGACGAGGACGTCCGGATGTCATGACGAGGACGTCCGGACGACATGACGAGGACGTATGGACGACATGACGAGGACGTATGGACGTCATGACGAGGACGTCGAGACGACATGACGAGGACGTATGGACGTCATGACGAGGACGTCGAGACGACATGACGAGGACGTATGGACGACATGACGAGGACGCCTGCAGCCTTTATATCTACACTTGGTGGGCGTGGCCTACATTCAGGTGTGCTCAATAATCCAGGAGTTACGGTGGTTGTTGTTCACAGGTTGTGTTTCTGAGTCTCCTCTGGAATCACCATGGCAACCAGCGTCAACAGGTGTTTTTACTTGAGGTACTTTAAGCGGACTCACCTTCCACGGGGCAGAATCGAGGTACTTTCTGGGGCATCAGCGCCTTTTCTTTGTGTTTGCAGTAAACCTCCACGATCTGCTGCCGGCAGCCGCGGCTCTTCGCCCGCGACAGAGCGGAGATGGCCTCCTTCCCGCTGACCTCGCACTGCGACTGCTGCTTCCTGTGCTCCGCGGTAGCGTGCGAGGGCGGGGCCGCGGGGACGGTGGGCAGCTGGGGGTGGGGCTTCAGGACGTGGGTGTGGTTTGAACCATGCCCCGCCCCCCTGGGCTGACCGGGAGGATATTTCAGGACTTGGTTTCCCAGCATGCCCTGCGCTGCCTTGTCCAGCTTGCGCTTGGCGCCCGGCGCCCGCTGGCGTTGCGACCGAGCGCCGAGGTTACTGTCACTGTCGATGGAGTCGAAGTCCTTCGGCACCGAGTTCTCGTTGTTGTTGCTGTCGGGGCGAAGTTTCTCCTTCGGTCTGGAAACGTCCTGAAACACGAGTCAGAAAGTCAAACAGGTTTATTCTCCAGACAAGAAGCGTTTAGTTTTCAAATAAATTCATTAAATGTCAGAGAAGAAATTTGTTAGAAAGAAGATTTACAAAAGAAAACCTGGAAACTTTTCTATTAATGTCTTGATTTTTTTTTAAGGAAATTCTATATTGACAAAAAAAAAAGTTTTTGTTTTTGTTTAATAGTTTTTTGGTTTAAAGTTCTGAAAAACCTCAGAAATTTACCCCCAAAAAACTACAAATAGAAATACACATCTATTAAAAACTGTTTCGCAGTCATAGTTTAATTCATTATGGTGCAAAAACCTTCTTTTTCATTAAAGTCACAAATTAGAGAAAAATCAACTCTTAACTCTGCAATTTTTATTTATTCTACCAAAATCTATTAAATTATTAAATACAAAAAAAATGTATCTGATTAATATCAGACTTTTATGTTAAAAAGCACACATTTCTAATAAAAAACACAAAGAGGCATTATAAAGGGAGTATTCTTGTTTTCTAAGACATTTTAACTTTATTTCAACAATAAACGTTAAAGTTCCACTCGACTGAAGAAATGTAAAATCTAATTATAATAAATCAAGATGTTAATTAATCATGTTTTAATGTTTCAGTGAGAAAATGATATTTGAAGGTTTAAATCTGTAATATAAAAGCTGTGTGTGTGTGTGTGTGTGTGTGTGTGTGTGTGTGTGTGTGTGTGTGTGTGTGCGTGTGTGTGTGTGTGTTTCAGCAGAAAAGCCTGGATGTGTGTTTAATCCCTCAGATCTCCATTTCTATGTGTTCCTGGGATCATGTGTTCGTACATCACTCTCTCTCAAAGACACACACACACACACACACACACACACACACACACACACACACACACACACACACACACACACACACACACGCACGCACGCACGCACACACACACGCACGCACACACACACACACACACACACACACACACACACACACACACACACACACACACACACACACACACACACACACACACGCACACACACACACACACACACACACAGACACACAGACACACACACACACACACACATACACAGTAATATCAGCTGTCATCACCTGCTCCGCAGACAACCAACCTTTCATTAACTCATCTGTAATATAGAAGCTGTGTGTGTGTGTGTGTGTGTGTGCGTGCGTGCGTGCGTGCGTGCGTGCGTGCGTGCGTGCGTGCGTGCGTGCGTGCGTGCGTGCGTGCGTGCGTGCGTGCGTGCGTGTGTGTGTGTGTGTGTGTGTGTTACAGGAATCAAACCGGAGTACGAGATGCTCACACACCCAATCCAC
>NC_137647.1:506276-508776 GCF_963383615.2 Lipophrys pholis
ATAAACTGTTAAATAGACCGTACGTAGACCGCATGTAGACTGTAGGAGCTGCCGCTGTTTCCCGGGAGAAGGGCTCACCTGGCCGGACCCAGTCCGGGCTGATGAGCCCTGGAAGCGGTGCGATGTGAGCGACCTACCGTCACCGACACGGAGACGACGTGATGCGGAACACAGGCGGCAGCTGCGGCCGCTCGGCAGCATCCTCCCGGGGGACCGACGCTCGTCCTGCGGCCGGCGGAGCGGACGCACGTGCGGCGGTGGAGTCGAGCGCCTGGAGCCGGAGCCGGGCGGCCGGCGGAGCGTCACCCCGCTTCAGCGGCGCCCTCCGTAGGGGCTCCTCTCGCTTCCCCCGGCTCCTGGCGCCTCCGTCCCCGGCGGAGGAGGACGAGTCCAGGCTGCTGAAGTTCCACACGATGAGAGTCTGCAGGAGCAGGACCCCCAGAGCCGCCAGAAGCACCGCGGACCGGGAGCGGCGCGTCAGCCGGCGAGCGCACGCGGTCCCGTTCATCTCTGTCCGCCGACTGACGGAGGGAGGGGGGACGCTCCGAGACACCACACTGCGGGGAGGACGATCCCCTCCGCGGCCTGGGAGGGAGGAGGACGGGAGGGGGAGGAGGAAGAGGGGGGAGGGGAGGAGGGCAGAGGAGGAGGGGGAGAGGAGGAGAGGAGAGGAGAGGAGAGCGGGAGTAAGAGGAGGGGAGGAGGAAGAAGAGGAGGAGGGGAGGAGGGGAGGAGGGCAGAGGAGGAGGAAGAAGAGGAGAGGGGAGGA
This sequence comes from Lipophrys pholis, assembly GCF_963383615.2. Taxonomy (NCBI): domain Eukaryota; kingdom Metazoa; phylum Chordata; class Actinopteri; order Blenniiformes; family Blenniidae; genus Lipophrys; species Lipophrys pholis. The sequence continues at coordinate 507,046 of NC_137647.1, forward strand.
GGGCATAGGAGGAGGAAGAAGAGGAGGAGAGGAGGAGGGTGGAGGGGAGGAGGGGAGGGGGAGGAAGAAGAGGGAGGAGGGAAGGGAGGAGGAGGAGAGGAGAGGAGAGCGGGAGGAAGAGGAGGGGGAGGAGGAAGGGAGAGGAGGAGGAGGAAGAGGAGGAGAGGAGGAGGGGAGGGGGAGGAAGAAGAGGAGGAGAGGAGGAGGGTGAGGAGGAGGAAGAAGAGGAGGAGAGGAGGAGGGTGGAGGGGAGGAGGGGAGGGGGAGGAAGAAGAGGAGGAGGGGAAGGGGAGGAGGAGGAGAGGAGAGGAGAGCGGGAGGAAGAGGAGGGGGAGGAGGAAGGGAGAGGAGGAGGAGGAAGAGGAGGAGAGGAGGAGGGGAGGGGGAGGAAGAAGAGGAGGAGAGGAGGAGGGTGGAGGGGAGGAGAAGGAGGAAGAAGAGGAGGAGAGGAGGAGGGCAGAGAAGGAGAGGAGGAGGGGAGGAGGGGAGGGGGAGGAGGAAGAGGAGGAGGAGGAAAGGGGGAGGGGAGGGGAGGGGGAGGAGGAAGAGGAGGAGGGAAGGGGGAGGGGAGGGGGAGGAAGAAGAGGAGGAGGGGAGGGGGAGGAAGAGGAGGGGGGGGAAGGGAGGGGGAGGAAGAGGAGGAGGGGAAGGGGAGGAGAAGGAGGAAGAAGAGGAGGAGAGGAGGAGGGCAGAGAAGGAGAGGAGGAGGGGAGAGGGGAGGGGGAGGAGGAAGAGGAGGAGGAGGAAAGGGGGAGGGGAGGGGAGGGGGAGGAGGAAGAGGAGGAGGGAAGGGAGGAGGGGAGGGGGAGGAAGAGAGGAGGAGGGGAAGGGGAGGAGAAGGAGGAAGAGAGGAGGAGAGGAGGAGGGCAGAGAAGGAGAGGAGGAGGGGAGGAGGGAGGGGGAGGAGGAGAGGAGGAGGAGGAGGAAGGGAGGGGAGGGGAGGGGGAGGAGGAGAGGACGAGGAGGAGGGGAGGGGAGGGGAGGGAGAGAGAGGAGGGGGGAGGGGAGGAAGAGGAGGGGGGGGAAGGAGGGGAGGAGGAGAGGAGGAGAGGAGGAGTGGAGAGGAGGAGGGGAGGGGAGGAAGAGGAGGGGGAGGAGGAAGGGGAGGAGGAGGGGAGGAGAGGGAGGGGGAGGAGGAAGGGGGGAGGAGGAGGGAGGAGGGAGGTGAGGAGGAGGAGAGGAAGGTGTGGAGGAGGAGGAGGAGAGTGGGAGGGGTGGAGGAGAGGGAGGAGGAGGGAGGAGGAGGGAGAGGGAGGAGGGAGAGGGGAGGAGAGGAGAAGAGGAGGAGGGGAGGAGGAAGGGAGAGGAGGAGAGAGGAGGGGGAGGAGGAGGAAGAGGAGGGGAGGAGGAGGAAGGAGGAGGGAGGGGAGGAGGAGAGGAGGAGTGGAGGAGGAAGGGAGGAGGAGGGAGAGGAGGGGGAGGAGGAGTGGAGAGGGTGGAGGGAAGGGAGGAGGAGGAGGGGGGAGGAGGAGGGAGGAGGGGGAGGGGAGGAGGAGGAGGGAGGAGGAAGAGAGGAGGAGGGAGGAGGGGAGGAGGAGAAGGGAGAGAGAGGAGGTGGGGGGTGGGGGAAGAGGGGGGAGGTGGGGAGAGGAGGAGGGGAGGAGGGAGTGGGGAGAGTTGGAGTTGTGAAGGGGGAGGGGTTGTGTTGTGGGGAGGAGGTGGGTGAGAGTGGAGGAGGAGGTGAGGAGGAGAGGAGAGAGGAGGAGGAGGAGGAGAGGGAGGAGGGAGAGG
>NC_137647.1:511276-591276 GCF_963383615.2 Lipophrys pholis
CTCAGCTCCACCGTGAGCACAGCTCCCCTCAGCCTCCAAACCGGTTCCAACCAGTTTGAACCTGCGATAGATTCACTAGTTTACAGGAACTCAGTCAGACCAGCTAAATACACTGAACCAGTAAGAAAACCATCAGAAACCAGTTTAAACTTGTCAGACAAAAATCTTTGAACCAGTCCCAAACCAGTTGAAACTCAAACCAGTCCCAAACCAGTTGAAACTCAAACCAGTCCCAAACCAGTTGAAACTCAAACCAGTCCCAAACCAGTTTAAACTAACCCAAAACTAGATTTGAAGGCACCTTTCTCTGCACTGGATGGTATCATACTACAAAGTACACATTAAAGACAGTAAAGACAATAGAGACAGTAAAGACAATAGAGACAGTAAAGACAATAGAGACAGGACAACTGGAGCTGGATGGAGTTTTGGAGAACTGAACCAAATGAAACCAGTTTCAAGAAGTCTGCGATCCACCTCACGTCACTTGATCAGTTTCAAAGCATTTGTGTTTGGTGTGGGGTGAACCAATCCCAAACTAGATTAAACCAGTTTAAACCAATCCCAAACTAGATTAAACCAGTTTAAACCAATCCCAAACTAGATTAAACCAGTTTAAACCAATCCCAAACTAGATTAAACTCGTCAGGTGAACACATGAAACTAGTCAGAAACCAGTTTGAAACCAGTTGTGTGACAGGCGGAGAGCCAATCACAAGCTCCGTAGTTCAAACCTGTTAAACCAGTCGGATCCGGTTCTGAACTAAATAAGCAGTTCAGTTCTCACAGACGTTCTGTTTCCTCCTTCCATTGTTTTTCTAACGTCAAAGTTTGGCTCAACGACGCTGCTAATGCTAATGCTAATGCTAATGCTAAAGCTACCTGCCCCTCTGCAGACGCCATCATGAGCTTCATGTCTTTGCGGTGGGCCGAGGACGACTTCCAGCCGCCGCCCGGCGCCCATCGTATGGATCTCTCCGGGCCCGTCGACGGCAGAACCTACGTGATGTACCACGGCACCAGCCGCGCCAGCGCCAACCTCATCCAGCGCTCGGGCTTCAAGCAGTCGGCGGACGGGATGCTGGGTCGGGGCGTCTACCTGAGCAGGGACCTGGACAAAGCCAGCCGCTACCCGCTGCACCACCCGGAGCACGACAGGATGGTGGTCAAGGTTCAGGTCAACGTGGGGAAGGTCATGGTCATCAACCACCAGAAGCACCGCTACCAGAAGACCTGGCACGACCTGGGCTACGACTCGGCCTGGGTGCCGCCCGGCTGCGGCATGGTGCCCAGCGGCCTGGAGGAGAACTGTGTCTGGGACCCGGCCCGGATCCACATCCTTGGAACCATCCAGCCCAGAACCGTTCCCACCACCGGCGGCTGGTTGCTGGAGCACTGCTGAGCGGCGCCATCTGCAAATGTTCTGATTCGTCTGGCTTCAAAATAAATGTGTCATTGTGACCTGAATTAAAGTGGTGGACGTGAGACAAACACAACATGAAGACAATATGTCAACAAACAACATGAAGACAATATGTCAACAAACAACATGTAGACAATATGTCAACAAACAACATGAGGACAATATGTCAACAAACAACATGAAGACAATATGTAAACAAACAACATGGAGACAATATGTCAACAAACAACATGAGGACAATATGTAAACAACATGAAGACAATATGTCAACAAACAACATGAAGACAATATGTCAACAAACAACATGAAGACAATATGTCAACAAACAACATGAGGACAATATGTAAACAAACAACATGAGGACAATATGTAAACAACATGAAGACAATATGTCAACAAACAACATGAAGACAATATGTCAACAAACAACATGAAGACAATATGTAAACAAACAACATGGAGACAATATGTCAACAAACAACATGAGGACAATATGTAAACAACATGAAGACAATATGTCAACAAACAACATGAAGACAATATGTCAACAAACAACATGGAGACAATATGTCAACAAACAACATGGAGACAATATGTCAACAAACAACATGAGGACAATATGTAAACAACATGAAGACAATATGTCAACAAACAACATGAAGACAATATGTCAACAAACAACATGGAGACAATATGTCGACAACATGAAGACAATATGTCAACAACATGAAGACAATATGTCAACAAACAACATGAGGACAATATGTAAACAACATGAAGACAATATGTCAACAAACAACATGAAGACAATATGTAAACAAGCACACAACATGAAGACAATATGTCAACAAACAACATGAGGACAATATGTAAACAAACACACAACATGAAGACAATATGTCAACAAACAACATGAGGACAATATGTCAACAAACAACATGAAGACAATATGTCAACAAACAACATGAGGACAATATGTCAACAAACAACATGAAGACAATATGTCAACAAACAACATGGAGACAATATGTCGACAACATGAAGACAATATGTCAACAACATGAAGACAATATGTAAACAAGCACACAACATGAAGACAATATGTAAACAAGCACACAACATGAAGACAATATGTCAACAAACAACATGAAGACAATATGTAAACAAACACACAACATGAAGACAATATGTCAACAAACAACATGAAGACAATATGTAAACAAACACACAACATGAAGACAATATGTCAACAAACAACATGAGGACAATATGTCAACAAACAACATGAAGACAATATGTCAACAAACAACATGAGGACAATATGTCAACAAACAACATGAAGACAATATGTCAACAAACAACATGGAGACAATATGTCGACAACATGAAGACAATATGTCAACAAACAACATGAAGACAATATGTAAACAAGCACACAACATGAAGACAATATGTCAACAAACAACATGAAGACAATATGTAAACAAACACACAACATGAAGACAATATGTCAACAAACAACATGAAGACAATATGTAAACAAACACACAACATGAAGACAATATGTCAACAAACAACATGAGGACAATATGTCAACAAACAACATGGAGACAATATGTCGACAACATGAAGACAATATGTCAACAACATGAAGACAATATGTCAACAAACAACATGAAGACAATATGTAAACAAGCACACAACATGAAGACAATATGTCAACAAACAACATGAAGACAATATGTAAACAAACACACAACATGAAGACAATATGTCAACAAACAACATGAAGACAATATGTAAACAAACACACAACATGAAGACAATATGTCAACAAACAACATGAGGACAATATGTCAACAAACAACATGAAGACAATATGTCAACAAACAACATGAGGACAATATGTCAACAAACAACATGAAGACAATATGTCAACAAACAACATGGAGACAATATGTCGACAACATGAAGACAATATGTCAACAACATGAAGACAATATGTCAACAAACAACATGAAGACAATATGTAAACAAGCACACAACATGAAGACAATATGTCAACAAACAACATGAAGACAATATGTAAACAAACACACAACATGAAGACAATATGTCAACAAACAACATGAGGACAATATGTCAACAAACAACATGAAGACAATATGTCAACAAACACAAGATGTGAACAAACACAAGATGTAAACAAACACACAACATGCAGATAATATGTAAACAAACACAAGATGTAAACAAACACACAACATGTAGACAATATGTAAACAAACACAAGATGTAAACAAACACACGACATGTAGATAATATGTAAACAAACACAAGATGTAAACAAACACACAACATGCAGACAATATGTAAACAACATGAAGACAATATGTCAACAAACAACATGAAGACAATATGTCAACAAACACAAGATGTAAACAAACACACACAACATGCAGACAATATGTAAACAACATGAAGACAATATGTCAACAAACAACATGAAGACAATATGTCAACAAACACAAGATGTAAACAAACACACACAACATGCAGACAATATATAAAACAAACAAACATTAAGACAATATGTAAACAAACAAACAACACAACGACAATATGTAAACAAACACACAATATGTAAACAAACACACAACATGCAGACAGTATATAAAACAAACAAACATGAAGACAATATGTAAACAAACACAAGATGTAAACAAACACACACAACATGAAGACAAAAACACATGAAGACAATATGTAAACAAACAAGAACAACATGAAGACAATATGTAAACAAACACAAGATGTAAACAAACACACACAACATGCAGACAATATATAAAACAAACAAACATGAAGACAATATGTAAACAAACAAACAACACAAATACAATATGTAAACAAACACACAACATGCAGACAATATGTAAACAACATGAAGACAATATGTAAACAAACACACAACATGCAGACAATATGTAAACAAACACAAGATGTAAACAAACACACAACATGCAGACAATATGTAAACAAACAAGAACAACATCAAGCCAATATGTAAACAAACACAAGATGTAATCAAACACACAACATGCAGACACCAGGAACGCACACATCAGGATCAGTCAACCAGAGGCCTGTACCAGGAACCTGATCAACCAATCCTGGTTCTCTGTTTCCTGGTTGACTGATCCTGATCACCGATTGCAGTTAATCTCTGAGATTATGAAGAATTCCAACCCATCCAGCAGCTCAAAGCAACACTGCTGCTGCAGCCAGAACCAGAACCTTCCTGACTTGGTGAGATTAGAGCAGATTAATTGATCAGTGATATAAAGGAACAGCACTGTGATCACTCAGTTCCACTTTATTCCAGCAGAAAGGTTCCAGGCAGAACTTCCTCACTGCTCTTCTTTTACTTTAGGTTCTCCATCACTGGTTCTGAGGCGGAGGTTCTCTTGTGTTTCCTGTTGGAATATTAATTCATCACCATGACGACAGGAGGAGTTCTGCTTCCATAAATTCATGGTTCTGCAGTTCTGTCTGGTGTGATCATGAACCTCATAAAGACAAACAAACTTGGAACAAGTCAAGAACCAGAACCTCCTTCAGAGCCTCAGAGACCAGGATTTATTCTATCATGTCTAAAAGATTGTTTTAATTAAGATTAAGATTAATTTCTCCTCTCCTCTCTGCTGCAGCTCAGAGCTGAACCTGCCCACCAATCACCATCATTTAAGAATGGGCGGGGCATTTTCCAAGAGATCTGATTGGTCAGGAGGCGGAGCTCTGACCTCTAATCCAGAACATAACCTGCTCCGGAGCAGGTTAGACTTTCAGCGTCAGTTACCATGGTGATTTATCCTGGTGAGGAGTGAGTGAAAGTCGTAGTACAGAAAACCTGAGTTAATCCTGAAGTTACCTGGATAAGAGAAAACCAGAGTTAATCCTGAAATTACCTGGATAAGAGAAAACTAGAGTTAATCCTGAAGTTACCTGGATAAGAGAAAACTAGAGTTAATCCTGAAATTACCTGGATAAGAGAAAACTAGAGTTAATCCTGAAGTTATCTGGAGAAGAGAAAACCAGAGTTAATCCTGAAGTTACCTGGATAAGAGAAAACTAGAGTTAATCCTGAAGTTACCTAGATAAGAGAAAACTAGAGTTAATCCTGAAGTTACCTGGATAAGAGAAAACTAGAGTTAATCCTGAAATTACCTGGATAAGAGAAAACTAGAGTTAATCCTGAAGTTATCTGGAGAAGAGAAAACCAGAGTTAATCCTGAAGTTACCTAGATAAGAGAAAACTAGAGTTAATCCTGAAGTTACCTAGATAAGAGAAAACTAGAGTTAATCCTGAAGTTACCTGGATAAGAGAAAACTAGAGTTAATCCTGAAGTTACCTAGATAAGAGAAAACCAGAGTTAATCCTGAAGTTATCTGGAGAAGAGAAAACCAGAGTTAATCCTGAAGTTACCTGGATAAGAGAAAACTAGAGTTAATCCTGAAGTTACCTAGATAAGAGAAAACTAGAGTTAATCCTGAAATTACCTGGATAAGAGAAAACTAGAGTTAATCCTGAAGTTATCTGGAGAAGAGAAAACCAGAGTTAATCCTGAAGTTACCTGGATAAGAGAAAACTAGAGTTAATCCTGAAGTTACCTAGATAAGAGAAAACTAGAGTTAATCCTGAAGTTACCTGGATAAGAGAAAACTAGAGTTAATCCTGAAGTTACCTAGATAAGAGAAAACTAGAGTTAATCCTGAAGTTACCTAGATAAGAGAAAATCCAGTTTCATAGTACAGGGAACAGGAAACAGAGAGGTCCTGGATATGTTGATCAGGTTGGTAGTCCGGGCCAGAGGACAATATGTAAACAAACTCACAACATGAAGAGACAATAAGATGCAAAACAATCAGAAATGACCAAAAACAGGGACACAAGTTCAACAGACACAAAAATCGGACTTTGTCCCACAAACTGTCCACAGAAACTTTTTAGCTCGTCTGAAAATGAAACAAAAGAAAGAACCTGAACGGCTCCTGCCAGCAACCGGACCGACAAACAGAACCAGAATTCTACATGAACCGTTTTTAAAAACAACTCAAATCTAAATTTAACTCAGAGACAAACCAATGTGATGAATGTGATTGATGGTGAAATTCCTTCCAGCTGATCGACAGGTTTGTTTTCCTCTGAAGGACGTTGGACAATAAAGCTTTATTAAGTGTAAATAAAAACAGGATGCAGGGATTTTTAAATCTGATATTTTAATCAACAAATCTGATGTTTTTACTAAAGAACAACTCGCGTCAAAAAGTTGGTTGTGATGTTCATCACAGTGGTGTCTGCAGTGAACCATGAAAACATGTTGGACCAGTCCTGACTGGTTCACCTTAAGAACCTTCAGCCGTGTGGCTCTTCATGAGAACCTTCAGCCGTGTGGCTCTTCATGTGGATCTTCAGCCGTGCGATCCGGTGGAAGCCTTTCCCGCAGACGTGGCAGCGGTGCGGCTTCTCAGCTCCGTGTTTGCTGCTGTGCTGCTTCAGAGACGTGTGGTCGCTGAAGCGCTGGTTGCACTCGCCGCAGACGTACGGCTTCTCACCCGTGTGTATCCTCATGTGCCGGTTCATGTTGTGTCTGCAGTTGAAGGACTTCCCGCACTCGCTGCAGAGGAAAGGCTTCTCACCTGTGTGTGTCCTCAGGTGCATGTCCAGGTTCCTCTGGCTGTCGAAGCACTTCCCGCACACCTGGCAGACTTTCCCGTTGATGTGCGTCTTCAGGTGACGTTTAAGCTCCTCCTCTGAGTCGAAGCGCGTCCCGCAGACGCCGCAGACGTCTGCGGCGTGGATTTTGGCGTGATTCAACAGAGAGATGTTGGAGTGGAACATTTTCCCGCACACTTCGCAGATAGTCCGGGGCGGCTGCTTCCTGAGCGGCGCCGTCGGGGACGGATCCCTCGAGATCAAATCCGTCGGGGGCGGATCCCTCGAGATCAAATCCGTCGGGGGCGGATCCCTCATTAGAGGCTTCTCGACGGCGTTCCCCTCGGACGAGTCGGCGCCAGCCTCGTTGATGTGAACCCGTAGGTGGCGCTTCAGCGTGCTGTAGTCGTTGAAGCTCTTCTGGCAGACGGTGCAGGCGTACGGCTTCTCACCCGTGTGGATGCGGACGTGCCGCATCATGTTGTGGCGACAGTTGAAGGACTTCCCGCAGTCGCTGCAGACGAAGGGCTTCTCACCCGTGTGAACCCGCATGTGCGTCTCCAGCGACTTGGTGCCGCCGAAGCACTTCCCGCAGACGCCGCAGACCTCGCCGGACACGTGCGACTTCAGGTGCAGGAGGAAGAGCTCCTCGTCATCAAAGTGCTCGCCGCACACGCCACACAGGTCCCGTGGGTGCGTCGCCATATGGTTGACCAGGGACACGTTGGCGTGGAATCCTTTCCTGCACACTCGGCAGGAGATTCTGGATTTCGATTTGAGGCCGAGGTGAAACAGCGACGCAGTGGACGCTCTCTTCCTCCTCCTCCTCCTCCTCCTCTTCTGCTGCTCACCGACCTCGCTGTCGGATCCCGCGCTTGGAGTCCATTCGTCGTTGCTGTCGGGCGCGGGAGGAGAGGCTGCGTCGCCATCTTCGATCTCTACCTCCACCTGCTGGACGGAGGAGCTCGGCTCAGGGTCGGCGGCGGCGAGTCGATCCAGCTTGTCTTTGCCGTACGGCGGCGAGATGATGAGCAGGACGGCCTCGTTCTCCTCCTGACTGGATTTGTCATCTCCATCCAGACCGGAGCTCCTCCCAGACTCACAGCGCCCCTCCTTCTCCTGCAGGTCGATGGCGTCGACGTCCTGGATGGACAGAGTAAGCTCCGCCTCCTCTGTAAGGAACCAAACAGCTGAGATTATTACCTAGTGAGGAGTTTATTGACCTCTTCCATTACTGAATCTACAAATTTGCGATGAATCTGAAGCTCATCTTCAGTATAACTCTGCAGATTAACAGGTAATAAAGCTTTACAGCAGGTAATGTAATAATTAAAAATATATATTTAAAGCATCAGTTTATAAGCCGATTTCAAAAACATACCCAGGTGATGGTCATTACAGTTTAAATTGTGACCCGTTTTCATTATAACATCATGATACACTGTGGTAAAGTTACTAAAACAGACGAATTCAATAGATAAAAGTACCGCGTGACGACAGAGATTAAAAGGAATATATGTTATTATTTGCTCTGTCTGCGCTATAATCGGTGTGAAACTGTAAATTCCTTAAATTCGTCGGATTCCCGGTGGAGTCTGGGGAATAAAGCAGGTGGAATGAGAAATATTTTAACTTGACGAATAAAAAACTAAGAAGCAAATATTCCCTATAGTAAGAAGGTACTTTGGTTAATGAGAATATATATTAAACTTTAGGTGCTTAATTTCACGTATTCACTGAAAACTAACTGAAGAGACTTTAAACGGGAGGCGTCTAATATCTGGACGAACGACCGGATAGCCTCATTTAGCATTAGATTTAACCAGCAGCTCATTTGTTATTGAATAAAAACTTAAAGGACTTTTTTAAAAATCCAATTTTCAGCGGGTTTAATTGTGAACTTTGTCCGTTAACCGGCTCCGGTGCAGGAAGTAGACGCAGCCGGCGGAGCTCCGGGAGAGACGCCCGCCGGGGCGCCGGCCGGGGGTCTGCGGCCGAGCGGCGGCCCGAGGAGCTCCGGGAGAGGAGAGGGGAGAAGGAAAGCCCACCCACCAGCCTGTGCTCCGGGGCTCCGGGGCCGAGCGGCGGCCTGACGCAACCCGGATCTCCCCTCTGCACAGCCGCAGCTCCTCCTCGTAGCCCGCGATGCTCTTATTGACCGCGGACAGGATCTCCTCCGCGGCCGCGGTCAGACGCTCCCTGACCAGCAGCTGCAGCAGCTGGGCCCGGGACATGACGAGCCGCTTCCACCGGCCGCTTTAACCTAAAAACACCCGCAAAACTCCAATTCTACAAAAATACAACACCAGCATGTGAGTCAGGATGTCGAGTGTCGACACTTCCGGTCGGACTATTTCAACATAAGACTGGTCTTTAGCAACTAAATAATTAAAAACAATGAACTGGGCTCATAAACAGTCAAACTAAGTAAAAATAATCAAGCATTTTCCTTTTAAATTCATGCAAATCAAATAAGACCCGTCTGTTTTTGGTCTTATTGCTGAAGTTTGTGATTTATTGTTTATTTATTCACGGCCACGTGCTCACCTGAACACACTACTTCCTGAACCGACCAGCAGGTGGCGGAAGACAGTAAACAAACGAGACAGAGACACGCGATCAGTAAAGTAACAGACAAGAATTACAGACAACACGCTAAAGGCGGAGGCAGCTATAAAGACAGAAAGTACAGACAATAAATAGGGAAGAACTTTGAGTAAAATACCTCAATGAAAAATAAAAACAAGTTAAAACTAAAGATAAATTTAAAATAAAAACAAGTATATAAAAGTGAGTTTAAAGAAGTGATTTAAAAGAGGTCGTTGATTGTGCGAGTCCTGGAGGAGAATGCACCGTCACCTTTAGATTTAAGCTTCTTCAGGTCATGTAAACTGTCTCGACTAGGAACTTGGATTTTCCCACAAAGTTACTTCCCATTTCCCAGTTGTGTTTGTGAAATAAAGAAAACAGAACAAAGTGAGATTCCTTGACTTTGACATTCAATACATTTATTGTGAAAAAGTCTCTTCATACATGTTAACTTGAACTGTACAATCAATAATTTAAAAACAAAACAAAAAGGATTGCCCCCCCCCTCCCCCAGGAAGAAGCTGTCAGTTTAAACCAGAGGAGTCGCTGTGAGGATAAAAATACTTCACAATACTACACTCTGGCGGCCCGTTCACACCACAACATTTCAAGTCCAAACGCATCGTTTCCATCCAGAAGAGATTTAGCGTGGCGCCGTGCCACTGTGGAGGAAAGCTTGTTCTCATGGCCCCTCTACTGAGCATGTGCAGAACAACTAGAAACTACAGCCGCCCAGTGCTTCACCCGTTTCCACGGAGACAGGTTGGGAGTGTTTTCAATAAGTTGTGGTTTTTAGTGACTCCTGAGCGCCGCTGTCGTGTAAACGCTGAGGACGCTGAGCGTTTTCACCGGATCGGTACCATGAAGCCGTTTCCAGCTGAATCCCTCAGAAACACTCTCACACCAAATAGTCACTTATTTTAAAGAAAGACAAATGGATGAAATGTTATCAATACATATTATTTAAAGGAAAATGTTTTTCCACGGAGGTTTACAGAACCTCCAAATAATAATTATAAAAATCTTATTTTTTTTATCCAAGTCAGATTCTTTTTACATTTTATATTTCCCTGATTCTCTATATTGCTGTAATATTTGGATCGAACAGAATGACTAATTTGTCTTTAAACAGAAACACTCTGGTTGATGCTTCTGTGACACTTTAAATACGATTAAATTAAAATGTGTGAATGAGGAAGAACAGTTTTCTACAAAATGAGAGAAAGTGATGGAAAAAAACCATAATAATTCAGAAAAAAAATAGATTTGTCTTCTTAAAAGAATTCAATAAACTTCAGTGGGGTGGGATTCTAATTCAATTAAAGTTGTTTGTTAATGTGAGTGAGAAAGATCTGGAGGTGAAGCCTGATGTGGTGTTTGAAACACAGATATAATCCTCATCTAAAAAATCTGAGGTCTAAAAGAAACGTCAGATTTTAATCTGTTTTCCAGCTTTCTGAGGAAGAGTAATCAGTTAAACTGAAGAACACGATGAAGATCCATCCTCTGGGGAGTGTGAATGAAAACAAGGTCAAAGATGTTAAACGTGTTTGATTCACTGAAAAATAAAACTACATGTAACAGCGACTCTGGGAAAAAGGTTCACAGGTGGAGAAGAACCAACCGATCTGAGCCGCTGCAGCTCGTTTCACCGAGAGAAACCAACCAGAAGCATCTATTATTCAGGAGGAGGATGAAGAGGATGAAGAGGAGGAGGGCGCACTGCATTCGTTCCCGGGGGACATCCAGCCCGGGCGGATAAAACTCAGCGACTCGGAAGAGTTCACGTGTTCAGGATCGTTTCTACACGAGCAGCGGGCGCGTTTCCCACAGAGCCTGAAGGCAGCAGAGTGAAAACACTCCGACAGAAACAAGAAATAAAAAGTCCTCCGAGGTCAGAGGTCAGAGGTCAGAGGTCAGAGGTCGTCCAGATCAGGACTGACAAGGTAAGAATGGTCGATTCATCCTCTGATAGAAACAATAACCCGTTTGCTGCTCTGCTTTCAAGCTTCAACTGGAAAAAGGAATTTGTTGTTTTATTCCTCAAAATGCTGGAAAACAGTTTTTGCTGAATAACAGAGTGAAAAGTAGAAAAGTCTCCAGGAGGGAGATCCTGCTTGAAAAAGTAAAAGCGTTACAGTAACTCCACTACTTTTGGCTGTAAAGCAGAAGTAACTGATTCCTAACATGAGTAACTTAGTTACAGAAGTTAGAACAGAGGGTTCTAACCTCGGTCCTCCAGTGTCCCTGTCCTGCAGGTTTAGCTCCTCCCACTGCAGCACACCTGATTACAATGAGGGGCTCCTCATTGGGCTTTTCCACAACCTTGGTGATGACATCATCATTAGATCCAGGTAAGCTGAAGCAGGGAGGAGCTAAAACCTGCAGGACAGGGGTCCTCCAGGACCGGGTTGGACACCCCTGAGTTAGAGTCTGTTGTTGTTGCAGAGCTGCTGCCTCTCTGTGACGTCAGCATTAGCATTAGCATTAGCACATCATATTATAGAGCATCTTCCTGATGCAACTTCCTCTGAATCACACAGCGCTAACAGCTCAGCTAATGCTAACGCTAACTTTATCTACGAGTTATTATCAAGAGAGGGACTTTACCAAGTAACTAGTTACTTTTCAAAGTAATTAAAAGTGATGAGGTAGTAATTTTTAGGATCCTTCTTGGGTTTGCAGATGAAAGCATTAAAGGTGTTTAGTGTGTTTGACTGTTGGATGATGGGTCATGATGGAGGGACGGAGGGACGGAGGGACGGAGGAACGGAGGGACGGAGGGACGGACCGTGGACTGGAGTCTGAGGCCATCAGTGGCTTTCTAAGAGCCTCCTCTGGGGGGCGCTGCACAGCGTGAGCAATAGAAAGCAGGGCTGTAATTACAGAGGGAGACAGAGCGGAGTGAGACGTCACCGTGGGGGAGTCTACACCGAATATGTTCTGTACAGCCCAATGGGAAGGTCCCCGGTTTGAGTCCGTCTTGTGGAGTCTGCATGTTCTCCCTGTGTGTGTGTGTGTGTGTGTGTGTGTGTGTGTGTGTGTGTGTGTGTGTGTGTGTGTGTGTGTGTGTTGGACTCCTCACCTGTCCAGGTGAACCTGCTGGGCTCAGATCAGCACATTGACACTCTGATAAAGAGGATGAAACCGCTGTTTCTCCTGCAGTCTGACAGCGGGGGGGGGGGGGGGGGGTCATCGGAGGTGGGGGGCGGAGTTATTCTTACACAAACTTCTGCTTTTGAGGGGATGAAAACGTGTGTGTGTGATTTCTGTACATGTAGTGAACACTGTCCGATATCCTGAGACGCCGCTTTAGCCCCGCCTTCATTCTGTCTTTAGCCGCCCCTCCCCCTTCACCTTTAGGAGATCTTGCAGTTGCTGCGGGTGCAGTTCTGCGGGGGGCTTTGCGGCGGCCGGATGGACTTGGAGCGTTTCAGGCTGTTTCCTTTGGAGCCCCCGGCCGGGTTGGCCAGCGAGTACGAGCGTCCGTGCATCATGACGGCGTTCATGCCGTTGGCCATGGAGAAGGACTTGAGGTGTGACTTGATGGCGACGGGCAGCGGGAGCTTGTCGATGAGGTGGACTGGCGTGCATGACACGATGGCTCGGCAGCACAGGTCCTGCAGGCTGAACACTACGGGGGGGGGACAGGGAAGGGGGGGGGGGGGTCAAAACCAGCCTGCAGTACCACCTCCAGCCAAATACCACAGAAGCGTAATGCATTCACATGAAAAATAAAAATGTATTGTTTTTCTGAAATAATGATAAATAATAAATAAACTGGCTGTTCTCCAGGATTTATGAGGGTTAGTCAGTTAGTTAGACCCGGGTCAACGTAATGAACCGGGTCTCCTAACTACGGTTTGGAGTTATCAACCAGCCCAGGTCACAGACTAATAACAATACCATCAACAATACCTAAACACAAGAGTATCTCCCAAAGTCCCAAATGGAAATAAAGCTGGATTAAGCTGAGACATGTCTGCTTCCTCCAGCGGTGGAGCAGCGGTGGAGCAGAGCACTGCTCAGAACACACCACTAGGAACACTAGGAACACACCACTAGGAACACTAGGAACACACCACTAGGAACACTAGGAACACACCACTAGGAACACACCACTAAGAACACACCACTAGGAACACACCACTAGGAACACACCACTAAGAACACACCACTAAGAACACACCACTAGGAACACTAGGAACACACCACTAGGAACACACCACTAGGAACACTAGGAACACACCACTAGGAACACACCACTAGGAACACTAGGAACACACCACTGGGAACACACCACTAGGAACACTAGGAACACACCACTAGGAACGCACCACTAGGAACACTAGGAACACTAGGAACACACTACTAGGAACACACCACTAGGAACACTAGGAACACACCACTAGGAACACACCACTAGGAACACTAGGAACACACCACTAGGAACACTAGAACACACCACTAGGAACACACCACTAGGAACACTAGGAACACTAGGAACACACTACTAGGAACACACCACTAGGAACACTAGGAACACACCACTGGGAACACACCACTAGGAACACTAGGAACACACTACTAGGAACACACCACTAGGAACACTAGGAACACTAGGAACACACTACTAGGAACACACCACTAGGAACACTAGGAACACTAGGAACACACTACTAGGAACACACCACTAGGAACACTAGGAACACACTACTAGGAACACACCACTAGGAACACTAGGAACACACTACTAGGAACACACCACTAGGAACACTAGGAACACTAGGAACACACTACTAGGAACACACCACTAGGAACACTAGGAACACTAGGAACACACTACTAGGAACACACCACTAGGAACACTAGGAACACACTACTAGGAACACACCACTAGGAACACTAGGAACACACCACTGGGAACACACCACTAGGAACACTAGGAACACACTACTAGGAACACACCACTAGGAACACTAGGAACACTAGGAACACACTACTAGGAACACACCACTAGGAACACTAGGAACACTAGGAACACACTACTAGGAACACACCACTAGGAACACTAGGAACACTAGGAACACACTACTAGGAACACACCACTAGGAACACTAGGAACACACCACTGGGAACACACCACTAGGAACACTAGGAACACACTACTAGGAACACACTACTAGGAACACACCACTAGGAACACTAGGAACACTAGGAACACACTACTAGGAACACACTACAAGGAACACACCACTAGGAACACTAGGAACACTAGGAACACACTACTAGGAACACACCACTAGGAACACTAGGAACACACCACTGGGAACACACCACTAGGAACACTAGGAACACACCACTGGGAACACTAGGAACACACCACTAGGAACACACCACTAGGAACACACCACTAGGAACACACCACTGGGAACACTAGGAACACACCACTAGGAACACACCACTAGGAACACACCACTAGGAACACACCACTGGGAACACACCACTGGGAACACTAGGAACACACCACTAGGAACACACCACTAGGAACACTAGGAACACACCACTAGGAACACTAGGAACACACCACTAGGAACACACCACTAGGAACACTAGGAACACACCACTAGGAACACACCACTAAGAACACACCACTAGGAACACTAGGAACACACCACTAGGAACACACCACTGGCCCTTTAACGCACAACAGAACCAATTATCTCAAATTCTGAAAAACAGAGCCAACATAGTTTCCTAATTAATTTTTTCTCACAATTATAGATAATTATGCTATTAATTCAGAAAAACAGTAAATTTTTCATGTGAATAAAATACTCTTCCATACAAATACACTAAAATGTTGGTGAAAAAAAGATTATTAAAAGTTCATAAAGGCAAAGCAAATTGTGCCAAAAAAACTTTTACATTTCGCAAAGTAACTAAAGACGCATCAACAAACTATCAAACAAAGGCTGTGAATATTTATCTACATGTCATTTCTTTTCTTTTCTTTTTGTTATATTTAATCATTTAGCAAATTATATTGTTGTTATTGTTTGTAGAATTTAGAGGAAATGGTTCTAAATTAAAACCTCAAGCAAGAGAAAATAACCAGGACTGGACTGAAAGGAGGGAAAGAGGAGAAAGAGGAGAAGGAGAAGAAGGAAGAGAAGAAGAAGAAGAGGAGGAAGAAGAAGAAGAAGAAGGAGAAGGAGAGGAAGAAGAAGAGGAGGAAGATGAAGAAGAAGAGGAGGAAGAAGAAGAGGAGAAGAGGAAGGAGAAGGAGAAGGGGAAGGGGAAGAAGGAGAAGAGGAAGAAGAAGAAGAAGAAGAAGAAGAGGTGGTAGTAGTAGTAGTAGTAGTAGTAGTAGTAGTCCACCTCTGTTGGGCCTCCAGAACTTCTCCATGCCGTGCCTCATCAGCACGATGCGCGACAGCTCGGTGAACGACTCGATCACGTTGAAGTTGCACAGCGGGCTCACTTCGAAGAAGGTCATGCCGTTCTTCTCGGCGTACGCCCGGGCCTGCTCCGTGGGGACCTGGCGCTTGAACGCCAGGTGCAGCCGGTTCCCCACCAGGATCCGCGGCACGCCCGGGGCATGCTGGGTAAAAACAACAACAGGGTGAGTTAGTGAAACGCCTCAATCAACAGGACACAGACTGAGCCTGAGGACGCCACAGGCCATGTTTACATGTAGTGTTCTGAGTTCCTGTGTCCATGACGACGACGCTGGGAGCCACTGAAGCTTCTGGAGAAAGTTTTCAGAATGCTGAGAGTGGAAATGCTGCTACTGCTCGTGCTCACCACGGCTGTAGGAATTATAGTTCTGCACATGCTCAGTAGAGCCAATCAGAACAAAGTTTCCTCCGTGGTGTCAGGACTCCCAGTCACCATAATGAGAATCCAACTTGGTACTTTTATTTTGACAGTCACCATAATGACAATCCAACTTGGTACTTTTATTTTGACAGTCACCATAATGAGAATCCAACTTGGTACTTTTATTTTGACAGTCACCATAATGAGAATCCAACTTGGTACTTTTATTTTGACAGTCACCATAATGACAATCCAACTTGGTACTTTTATTTTGACAGTCACCATAATAACACATACCAGTGTTAATGTTTAGAGCTCATTGTTCTCTGCCTTGTGTGTGTGTTTTCAGTACTAAACTAACAACAGCACCAACTAGTGGACCAACATGAAAATTACATCAGTCAGTGACTATGCCGTTACAATCGTGAAACTTTTAGAGGTTCAAATGTGGACGTGAGATAAAAATGGACTCCTGTCGTCACAGAAGGACTGAAGTCTTCAGAGGAGGAGGAAACACACATTCCTCAGGACTAAAATAACACACACACACACACACACACACACACACACACACACACACACACACACACACACACACACACACACACACACACACACACACACACACACACACACACACACACACACACACACACACACACACACACACACACACACACACACACACACACACACACACACACACAGGACATCCTTTTGGTTTCCACATTTAGCAGGAAAGACATCAAGTGAGCAACACACACACTTCTCTGGTCATTACAGTTACAGTCATGCTGCAGAGTACTCGAGTACTTCAGGGTGTCCTCACCTCATCGATTTCTCTGATCCACCTATCGATGCCGTCAAAGGACCACCGGTTGGTGATGTCATAGACCAGCAGGATGCCCTGCACGCACACACGCACACACACACACGGTGAGTGGAGCGTCGTCTGGATGACGGTCAGGTGATGCGGTCAGGATTTGATGGGTGTTTCTCACCTGAGCGCCGCGGGAATACGAGCGGAAGATGGTGCAGAAGCGTCCCTGTCCGGAGGTATCCCTGAGGAGAGCAGCCAGCATCACAGTGACTGCACCATTAACTCATTAACCCATTAACTCATTAACCCATTAACCCATTAACTCATCATGCTTCCCTCGACGCGCAGCAGAATCAGGCGTCTCATTCTAATCATACAGTTTATTATCAGCTCACGACCACTAAGATGAAACAATGAACCAGATGACAGGATGAAACACAGTGAAGTGAGACGGAGGTGTGAGAGGAGGTGAGGCTGGTGTGATGTGAAGGGGTGAGAGGAGGTGAGGCTGGTGTGATGTGAAGGGGTGAGAGGAGGTGAGGCCGGTGTGATGTGAAGGGGTGAGAGGAGGTGAGGCTGGTGTGATGTGAAGGGGTGAGAGGAGGTGAGGCCGGTGTGATGTGAAGGGGTGAGAGGAGGTGAGGCCGGTGTGATGTGAAGGGGTGAGAGGAGGTGAGGCCGGTGTGATGTGAAGGGGTGAGAGGAGGTGAGGCCGGTGTGATGTGAAGGGGTGAGAGGAGGTGAGGCCGGTGTGATGTGAAGGGGTGAGAGGAGGTGAGGCCGGTGTGATGTGAAGGGGTGAGAGGAGGTGAGGCCGGTGTGATGTGAAGGGGTGAGAGGAGGTGAGGCCGGTGTGATGTGAAGGGGTGAGAGGAGGTGAGGCCGGTGTGATGTGAAGGGGTGAGAGGAGGTGAGGCCGGTGGAGACGAGGTTTGGTGGCAAGAAGGAAAATAATAATCTGGAGTTTGTGTGGCGCCTCAGAGGGATTAGAGGAGTGACTTACCAGAGCTCCAGCTTCACTCTCCGACCGTCCAGAAGAATGGTGGTGGTTTTATAGTCGATGCCTGGACACAGAAAGAGGGCGGAGTCACTAAACAGGAAGGCGGCTGGAGGACTCGCTGCTGGAACTCATTTGTTATTATTTTCTCTTCGCTGTTTGATCTCAAGCCGACCACAGAACTTTAGCAGCGTCTGAAACACCGTTATGTCCGCAGCTTTCACGGGGTTAACGTTAGCGCCCCGGGCTAACACACCTGCTGGGTTAACGTTAGCGCCCCGGGCTAACACACCTGCTGGGTTAACGTTAGCGCCCCGGGCTAACACACCTGCTGGGTTAACGTTAGCGCCCCGGGCTAACACACCCGCTGGGTTAACGTTAGCGCCCCGGGCTAACACACCTGCTGGGTTAACGTTAGCGCCCCGGGCTAACACACCTGCTGGGTTAACGTTAGCGCCCCGGGCTAACACACCTGCTGGGTTAACGTTAGCTCCCCGGGCTAACACACCTGCTGGGTTAACGTTAGCGCCCCGGGCTAACACACCCGCTGGGTTAACGTTAGCGCCCCGGGCTAACACACCCGCTGGGTTAACGTTAGCGCCCCGGGCTAACACACCTGCCGCAGGTTGTTGAAAACCTGTGTGACTGCTCCACCTGTCGCTCCACGCTCAGCCCAGGCTGCCGGCTGCTGGCTGCCGGAGGCCAGACGGGTTTTTACCACACAACTACCTTCAGTACTCCAGTTTCTCTTTGTACTTGACAGGTTTACAAGTCCGGGCCTGTTCGGGACTTTCATGGACGATCATGTTGAAATTAATGAAATGAGCCTGAGACAAGCGAGTCCACAATCTGAACCGGTTCACACAATGTTTCAGATGAAAACACATCGGTGTTTGTTTCAGAAAAGTCTCGGGTTTCCACAGCAACGTTTTGAAAATGAAGTAGTTTTCATGTTGGTCCACTCGTGGGTGCTGCTGTTAGTTTTTGTACTGAAAACACACACACACACACGCACACACGATGGATTGTTATGATGGTGACTGTCAAAATAAAAGTACCAAGTCTAGGACAATATGGACAGGGAGTCATGACACCATGGAGAAAACATTGTTCTGACTGGCTCTACTGAGCATGTGCAGAACTACGAGTTACTACGACCGTGGAGGCCATGCGCAGTAGCAGCATTTGCGCCGTTGACGCGGAGACAGAGGCCAAGCGTTTTCAGAAAGTTGCATTTCCATGTAGACTGACTCCTAAAACACCATGAAAATGGATCATTTTCACTAGAAAACGTCTATCAGTGTCCGTTACCTCTGTGGTTCTCCAGCCATGGGCCTGGACGCCTCTGACGGGTCTCTGCTGCTGACCAGGGAGGGGCGACTTGTCACACAACTTTATCTTGTTATACAAAAGGATTCTGATCCATTTAGTCGTTCCTGAACAGTGAGCTTATTATGGCCGCTCTAGAAACAATGATTAAAAACAACAATCTGGACAGAGTGTAACCAGAGCCCCGTCATGTCCTCATCTCCAGGAACTCTGCAGCAGCTGCTGGAGAACCACATCAGCAGTCTCCTCCTCCGACTGGCCGGGCAGCAGCTAAAGTGCTGAGCTCAGGACGACACTAATTGAATTGGAGAGAGTGCGGGGCTTCGCAGCGAGCGCTTCAGATAATCAAGGAGCTGCTCACACGTCTTCACTGACAAACTGCTGCTTCTATTCTGGGAGCCAGTTTGTTCTCCCGGTGTCGTGTCGAGCTTCAAACGCTCAGCTTCGCTTCAGATGAGAGGTGCTAACATGGCTCCGTGGTCCTGTTTATTCCTGCTGTTTGGATTATTTATAGGAGGCGGCCGCCATTAAAAATCATCTAATTAATTATGGACTTTGTCAAATTTAATAGAAAAGCAACATTTTTCAATTCAAATCCGTCTTTTTTCCAGCACTTCTGATGCCAGATGACTGAGGCGACACTCAGAACAGCTCGTTTCCACAGAGTTCTGAGAATAATCGCCAAACACACTGAAATGTCTCATGAGATTTTATATTATAACCACAAGGAACAGTTTGATAAAAACCTGTCAGATCCTTTAAACTTATCCGTCATGGTAAACGTCCACTGTGGAGTAAATGTTAGTAAATGTTCACAGAAAAGCTATGTACCGTCACTGTAGTGCTCAAACTAAAACACCTCGTCCTTCTTTATTAACTCAGGGCTTTTTCTAAGAAAAGGAATAACTTTAGCATTAGCTGGTGGCTACATATTTAGCATTGAGGTCATACGAAGGCTTGAAATTCTCAGGTTATGTGAATTTTCTGTTGCACATTTTGCACACAGACGCATCTTATCATAAACATGTCTTCCATAAGCAGCATTTTGCAGCTTTCAGCAAATGTCCTCACCTTACCTCACCTCACAGCATTAATGCTAATGCTACATCATCATTAGCGGCTTCTTATTTTCTAGACCTTGATGGGGACTTCTGTGGGTGAGCTTTGTCCCCTGAGACATGTTTTGCCGCCTGTGGTCTAATCTGTCCAGCAGCTTGATTTAATCACGATAAAATGACTCACTACTGCCACCTAAAGCCCAGAAGTGACATGACTGCCAGTTTAAAAGCTTGTAGCCGATGGTGATCATTCACCTCCGAGACAATTAAAGCAGGTTCCTCCACAGACTCCTCCCCTTCTTCCTTCAACGAGCTGGACTGCTGCCAGCAATGATACGCTGCCGTTCACCGCCGGCGTGAGGAAACAATGGAGCTCCGTGCCCGCTGGCCCCCGGGAGAACATTCCATTGTTTGCGTGCGCTGAATGAAAGCAGAACAAGGGGCTCGCTGGCGTCGCAGATACACAGAAAAAGTGTCTTTTCAGGTGCTTTGTGCACTTTAATTGGTTTCTATCTGACGGCTGCTATCAGCGGGACCGTTTATCACAATGTAAGGAATTATTCCCGATAATCCTCGCGGAATTTCTTAAAAGGCTGGCAGATTGAGTGTGAGTGCGCAGATATATCAAACTATCGTCAATGTTTCTGTCGGCGACGCAGTACACACTCATTACTTAGCTATTGAAAACATCTCCGGAGTCCTGGGCACAAGGATTCTTATTCTGGGGTTTTATTTATTTACTTGTTTTGTAATCAGACGAGATCTTAGGTCCAGATTACACAACAATGGGGTTAAAACATATGAAGAGAGTCAGTCAGCATTAGCATGTGACGAAATGCTGCAGGATGCATCATTATATCACTTTACTGCTTGGACTTCCTGCTCGGTGTTTAACAGCAGTGTAGAGAACATCCAGCGATCAGCGCAGATTAAAGCGTGGAGGAAGATGGGACGTCTGGGTAAATGTTCACTTTGTGTCCAATCCCAGCCTGCGGACGGTGTTATCCAATCAAACTCTGCCCCCCGTCCTGATTTTCTCCTTTTGAAATATTTAGCTTTCTCAAGGCAAGCTGCCCCCCCCCCCCCCCCCCCCCCCCACCCCCACCACCACACACACACACACACACACACACACACACACACACACACACACACACACACACACACACACACACACACACACACACACACACACACACACACACACACACACACACACACACACACACACACACACACACACACACACACACACACACACACACACACACACACACACACACACACACTTTGCCGGGGGGATAGAATCAATATCAGAGCTTCAGTGGACAGAAACATGTTGGCGTTCCATATTTAATGAAGACGTTTGAAGGCTTTGATCTGCCTCCATCAGCCTCCATCAGCCGGGACGTCGTCCTCTTTCAGAGGCTGTTTAGGAGCTCGTGTTTTTGGCACAGCGGCGCTGCAGTGGCTCTTTTCATTCAGCCAATTTTAAATGCACACACAGCTTCCTGTTGGACGAGCGGTCCGGCGATGGCGGTGGGTTCTGGACTGCAGGTGAAACAAAACGGTTGGAAGAAGGCTACAGACTGGGCTTTCTCTCTCACCAACATACCGGGCAGGTCCCTAGCTCTGCATTAGAACCTATAAAGTCACAAAAACAGTTTTGTTCGGCTCTAATTTGAATATTCAGAATGTGTTTTCCTTCTGGGTCCTTCCAGCAGACCCTGGGAGAACCTGGAGGACGGTCTCTCTCTGCCAGACGCCGACAGGCAGCGTGGAACGGTTCATGGAACGACTGAAAATAAAAACCAGGTCATTCTGCTGACTGATGTATTTTTCATGAGCTGAAGGGAGGAGACACAGAGCTTCATCTCAGAGAATGAAAGAGACGCTCGGGGATCAAACGTGGCAGAAAACTTGGGAAGGTTTTGATTTTAAGGCAGAAATTCATCTGCTCGCAGCAACAGTCTCCAGAGATACTCGGGTATTTATATTCATGTTCTCAGCACTTTTAAATAGTGTTTTAAGTTAGGCTGAAAATATATCAGCAATTTAACATCACTGTCAATCAAAATATGAACATATCTGTCCAATGAGATGGAGCCGTGCTGCCCTGAAGTCCCGCCCACTACGTTAAAGAGTTTAGTGAGCGTCAGTCAGAGACGTGCTTCATGAGACTGTAAACATCTGAAGTTTCAGCAGCAGGTACAAGAAATCCTCTGTTTCAATTGAAAACACAAAACATCTGATGTGTTTTGGAGCTCCGTTTATACGACAACGGTGCTCGGAGCCACTGAAAACACGACTTTTCAACGACGCTGCGTCTCTGTGTATACGGCAGAAACGCTGCTCCTGCTCACCAGGGGCGTCGTAAAGGAATCATTCTCTTTTAGATGGAGAACAACAACAATGGTGGCCCTGCAGAGTCGTTTTCTAAAACGACTCTGCAGTGTAAAGGCAAAACCTTTGTGAAACGAAAACACAAAAACTATTAGCTTTCAGTTTGTTGTGGTGTGAATGAGGCCTGAGCCGGTCTGCTCTCAGAGGAGCTGGTTCTCTCCCTCCTCCACCCCCGGGTCTGATCAGCCTGTAGCAGCGGCAGTAACGCCAACGAGTCGACTTCCACTGCAGCGCCGCCTCCAGCCTGGACCGCTCGCTTCTGTTTACATGTGAAACAAGACGCTCGGCCACCAAAACAAAACTCTGCGTCATGCAAATATCAGTCCTAAGTGTGGGTTCCCTCGAGGACGTGCTGATACCATGAAAACGGCCTCTGTTGTTTTGTGGAACTTTAAATATGACTGAAATATTTCATATTTATAAAACTGTTGGTGTGACACCTCGTTGCTCGATTGTTCATGTAGGATGATGATGATGATGATGATGATGATGATGCACTGACATTAAAAAAAGATTAAAAAAATAGACTCGTATGATGTCTAAATGCTTCATTTTTACATGACGTCTGGTTTAACAGTGCATGTGTACGTAATGGCAATCTGTCTGCCGGTAATCCACCATATTAATAATGAGTGAATAAAACTCATCCTTTTCACTGCAGGAGGGACGAGTTGGTCTGACAGTGTGTGTGTGCGTGCGTGCGTGCGTGCGTGTGTGTGTGTAAGAAAGATTATTTAACCCTCCAAACAGTTAAGGTGTGATGACAGTGGTGGCGTCCTGCATCATCTGAGTGTTAGTTTGAGGTCATTGACAAGCATTGAAGCCAGAACACACACATAGTTATTAGTGTGTGTTGTTGAAATGAAGGAAGCTCAATGCTGGAGGCTGCAGAGACAGAACCTTCAGAACCTTTAGAACCTTCAGGACTGTTTGAGCCCCACATATTTATGTGTTACAGAATGTTTTAGTTTGTCCATTGAGCCGCCAGGAAATGTTAGAGAAGTGGAGCTCTGAAAAAAAGATTTTTTTCTTGTGTGGATAAGGTGGAATGAAAAGATAAATCAATAAATCATTTTCACTCTCAAATGTTAACGTCACTGCCGAGTTGTTTTGCTCTGAGAACAACGGGGAGCGCGGCGTCACATGAGGTGTTTATGGTTTTACACCGAGGAGGCAAAGTCACAAAGATCACGCTGTTTGTACACTTTGGAAAAAGCTGCTGTCTCATTTTATAACAGCAACAAACCTGCAAATATCATGAATTTTACTTTCTGCTAACTAGAATATTACAAATACTGCAGCCAGATTACATCCAGAGATCTGACTGGTCAGTCACTAATCAAACCACACAAGCACTCCATGTACTGGTAACATTCCCAGTTCCCATTTGGTAACTAACCCATTTCAGAAATGAAGCATCTGCTGACCTCTGACCTCTGACCTGCAGCTTCCACTTCATGCTGACTGGAACTGAGGCTCATTCTAATGTAACTTTACTGAATTTAAAAAAGAGAATTTGACTCTCAGTTGTTCATATTCACCATTTCTGCTTTGTCCTTGAGAAATTTGATTTTATTGGATCATATTAACTAAGCTGAAGTAACTGAATGTCTCTTAATACACCCAAACTGTATTAGTCAGAGTTGCAGCAGCTCCACGCTGTCCTGTCAAGTTTATGTAAAATTTTATTCATGTCAGTTTCAAAGTCATTTTAATTCAGTGGCAACAAACATAATTTCACCCCTAGTGGGCTGGACTGTTTTAATAGTGCTATGATAACCTTTCAACTTAAACTTTAAAGTACACAGGTTAAAACACAGTTTAAAAATGTTGATATATTTACAAAAACAAACGATTACTACAGAATATGACAACAATTTCAACATAAAACGTTTGCTAACGTTCATGGCAGCGTCACCGATCTCTCAGCTCAGCTCTCAATGTCGCTGCTCTGAAGAAATCTGTATAAAAGTATCAAGGTTTTCTTTGAAATGTTGACCCTTTGCTTGGTAGTTTGGCCGGATTGGAGTCTCGCTTACAAGTTGTAAATGTCAACATGGAGTCAAACATCTTTATAGATCAGAAATATTTCCTCTACCTGCAGAGCAGCTCTCTGGAGGAAACTAATATCAAATCACAAATATAGAAACTGAAATGTGGAAATACAATTTAATTAGACTATTTAACCTCTGTCCGAAATCTAAATTGGTAGTTTTATTTTGACAGTCACCGTAATAACAATCCAACTTGGTGGTTTTATTTTGACAGTCACCGTAATAACAATCCAACTTGGTGGTTTTATTTTGACAGTCACCATAATAACAATCTAACTTGGTGGTCTGTCCTCTAGAATGTCTGTGTTCTCCCAGTGTTCATGTTTAGGGCTCATTGTTCTCTGCTGTGTGTGTGTGTGTGTGTGTGTGTGTGTGTGTGTGTGTGTGTGTGTGTGTGTGTGTGTGTGCGCTTTCAGTACTGAAACTAACAATGGCGCCAACACGTGGTCCGGCATGCTAACTACATTGATGATCTGAGTATTTACTCTATACGAATCACTTCTATGTTATTCCAGTGTATCTATTTTTAGATTCCATATCCTTTTAAATCAATACATTTGTTCCGTTAACAAGCGTCCCCAGCATTGCTGAGGATGTAACAGGATATCAGATATTCACTCACCACTGCTGTAAGCGTACGGGGACTCGGCCGATCCGTCCTGCAGGCTGTCCAGGATCTCCCCTTTGCCCACGTCGCTGTCTCCCACCAGCAGGAACTTGAGCAGGTAGTCGTAGCTTTTCACGGGGCTGCCCTGACTCCCCATCCCCACTCACATCCAAGCCCCGCAGGGGGGCGTGGGGTGAGGCTGTGGAGGCCCGCGCCGGAGGACCAACCTGCAGCTTTGGATCTGTGGGTCTTCACGCTGGATCCAACTCACTAGAGACGTCTGTGTCTCTGCAAAATGTGTGCAAGCAGCTAATTTTCAGTCCTGCTCCAAAAACAACGGGGCTGCAAAAATATGTGCTTCTGGGAAGAAAAACATTCTTATTGCTGAAGATAAGAGGAATAACTAGTTTGGTCCAAGACTTATTTACAACCTCACACCAGTGAACACTCCAGGAGGGTCACAGCTGATCTGTAATGGCTCGGATTTCCCTTCGGACCAGTAAAAAAACACACATTCCTCAATTGATATCACTAACTTTCCAATTTGAGTGAGAATAGACTAATAAAACTGGGATAAAAATACCATAACACAATGTAAACGAGCAAGAAAGCACTTAACAACCAGATGCTTCCTTCTTCTAAAACCATCCCTTATAGAAGGAATACTGACATCAAGTTATTGTTGATTATAATCAAAAGAAGGTGTTTGAGGAGAAAAATGATGAATGATGACACTTTACTGTCCTATCAGCAGATATCGGTGGATACGGATCTGAACCTAAAGCAGCTGTTTACTATCCTATCAGCAGATTTTTGTAGAGATAAATGAAGACAAACCTGAAGCAGCTGCTCTGTTTTTCTTCCATGTAGGAGAAGCTCCGAGGCTAACTTAGCTTCACATGCTACTGACGCAAAGTACGTCAGAGCATTAATATTTAAACACCATCACCAGGTAATATTTTCACGTAAGAAAAAAAAAAATCCCACACAGGTTTGGTGAGTGGAAAAAGTGAATAAAATAAGCTGAGCGGGGTTATTTGAACACTGAGCTAACAGCTAATTTAGCTTAGCCCAACTTTCACCGCGGTCCCTGTGAATTCAGGCCCGTTTTCTGCCTCCTCACACGGATCCCGGGAGGCTTTCACCGGGCTGGGAAAGAGTCCGGATAATCCCCAAGAGGCGCTACGTCCAGTCCGAAGTCAGTGCGGGTATCCTCAGTCCGCGGCGTCTCCATTTCGCTGCATTAGCAGCGGCTCGGCTCGGCTCGGCTCGGCTCAGGTACACAGAGGCGGTGTCTCCTCCTCCGCCGCTCTGCAACACTGAGGCGGACCGACCCGCCTGGAGCCAGACCCCTCCCCCGGCCCCGCCCCCGATACACCGGCCCCGCCCACTCCCGCACGCTCAGAGGCGCTGATTGGCTGCGGCCGCACGTCCGTCACTGCCTGCTGTCAACAAGGCGCAGATGGCGAGGAGGAAAATGTGGACAACAAAGATGATTCACATGTGAACATGTATCAGAACAAAGAGTCTCCTCCATCACGGATTAAATCTGAGAGCAGAGGACGGAGCGGGCACCGGGGGCCCGAGCAGCACCGGCGGGGGGGGGGGGGCGGACTGAGCAGCACCGGGGGTCCAAACAACCAGGGGTCAGCGGCTGAGAAAGAACTCAAACTGCTGAAATGACATGAAAAAGCCAGAGAAAGGAAACGAAATGCAAAAAAAGAGTCGTAAATTATCACAAGAGGCAAAGAATGGCTCTGAAATGGTTCTAAACAATCAAAATGAGATGCAAACAGAGAAAAATGGGACAAAACAACCATAATGAGATGCACCATGACCACACAGACACACAATGGCTCCAGATGGTTTAAAAAAAAAGCAATTAAAAGGACACACAGAAGGGTCGAAATGTGATTTCTACAACCAATCTAACACTAAATGGCTATAAAGATGCAAAAATAATTGGTGTGTGTGAGTAGAGAGCCCAGATATAATGAATGTTGAGGACAAAGAAACCAACGAACAAAGACGAGCAGAAGGACCAAGATGACAAATAAAACCAAGAGTTCCACCATCGACCAGCTGAGACAGAAGACAAGCTGGAGGACAACGCAAACAAATCAAAGGAGACCAACACATCACAAGAGGAGGATTTACGCAAAAACTGGATCAGAAAAAAAAATGAAATACGTCACAAAACAACAGAAAAATGGATGAGATTTGATTTCAGAATGAAACTCACTGTGAAACACATCAGGGAGACAAAGATGTTCATAATGTCTTAAACCAGCAGCAACACACCCACAGGGCGACTCTAACAAGAAGAATATATAAAATACTGTGACACAAAGACCGACAACTACAAACATTTATCCACAAATATCAGCAAAACAGAGACCCGATATGAACAAGAGCAGATCAAAAATAATAAACACAAAGAAATGAGACAAAGAAATGAGACAAAGAAATGAGACAAAGAAATGAGACAAAGAAATGAGACAAAGAAATGAGACAAAGAAATGCAAAACCACCAACAGAAAGAGAAAAAGAGAAGAGATCAATATGACGACTCCACAGAGAAAAAAGATCAAATCAGAACATGGAAAACAACGACATTCCACAGATTACAGAATAAGAGATGAACATGAACCAGAAGAGGAGAAATACAAAAACATGAGTCAAAAATATTAAAGCGAAGCGACAAAAAACTACAAGAAATATAAAGAACTGATGATAAATAATGAAACCTGACAGGAACATGTACCATGAGCAGTTTAATGTTTTCTATTGAATCTTTTCCTCATTTCAGGAATTTATTTTCTTCTTCTGACACATTTCAGCTTTTACTTTATTTTTCTGCAGATTTCAACTCAGGTTGTTTCATGTTGCTCCTCCTCCTCCTTCTCCTGCTCCTCATCTTCCTCCTCCTTCTCCTCCTCCTCCTCCTGCTCCTCATCTTCCTCCTCCTTCTCCTCCTCCTCCTCATCTTCCTCCTCCTTCTCCTGCTCCTCATCTTCCTCCTCCTTCTCCTCCTCCTCCTGCTCCTCATCTTCCTCCTCCTTCTCCTCCTCATCTTCCTCCTCCTTCTCCTGCTCCTCATCTTCCTCCTCCTTCTCCTTCTCATCTTCCTCCTCCTTCTCCTCCTCATCTTCCTCCTCCTCCTCCTGATCTTCCTCCTCCTTCTCCTCCTCCTCCTGCTCCTCATCTTCCTCCTCCTTCTCCTCCTCCTCCTGCTCCTCATCTTCCTCCTCCTTCTCCTCATCTTCCTCCTCCTTCTCCTCCTCCTCCTGCTCCTCATCTTCCTCCTCCTTCTCCTCCTCATCTTCCTCCTCCTTCTCCTGCTCCTCATCTTCCTCCTCCTTCTCCTTCTCATCTTCCTCCTCCTTCTCCTCCTCATCTTCCTCCTCCTCCTCCTTCTCCTCCTCCTCCTTCTCCTGCTCCTCATCTTCCTCCTCCTTCTCCTCCTCCTCCTTCTCCTCCTGCTCCTCATCTTCCTCCTGCTTCTCCTCCTCGTCATTTTCCTCCTGCTTCTCCTCCTCGTCATCTTCCTCCTGCTTCTCCTCCTCGTCATCTTCCTCCTGCTTCTCCTCATCTTCCTCCTCCTCATCCTCCTTCTTCTCCCCCTCCTGCTCCTCATCTTCCTCCTTCTCCTCCCCCTCCTGCTCCTCATCTTCCTCCTCCTTCTCCTCCCCCTCCTGCTCCTCATCTTCCTCCTCCTCATCCTCCTTCTCCTCCCCCTCCTGCTCCTCATCTTCCTCCTCCTCATCCTCCTTCTCCTCCCCCTCCTGCTCCTCATCTTCCTCCTCCTCATCCTCCTTCTCCTCCCCCTCCTGCTCCTCATCTTCCTCCTTCTCCTCCCCCTCCTGCTCCTCATCTTCCTCCTCCTT
Organism: Lipophrys pholis; assembly: GCF_963383615.2. Classification (NCBI taxonomy): domain Eukaryota; kingdom Metazoa; phylum Chordata; class Actinopteri; order Blenniiformes; family Blenniidae; genus Lipophrys; species Lipophrys pholis. The sequence continues at coordinate 540,982 of NC_137647.1, forward strand.
CTCCTCATCTTCCTGCTCCTCATCTTCCTCCTCCTCCTCCTCCTCCGTGTTTGAACCTTTCAGTTCAGTGACAGTTGAACATTTTCCCTCCAAGTTTCTCTTGCTGCCGTTACACAATCAGTAATATTATGGGATGTACAGTCGTGGGCTGAGTGTGTGTTCAGTTCAGATCTGTTTTTAAAACAGCATGAGTCACGGCTCCCTGCTGGGGAGCAACACACACACACACACACACACACACACACACACACACACACACACACACACACACACACACTATTTCCGTAGAAACAAAACAAATTTTTTATTTCCATTTTCAATGGAAAGGTAAACAGGTTTGTAAAAAGTAATTAAAAAATAGCAACAATCAAGGAGTAAAGTGTTAAATTTTTTAATTAAAGAGCAAATCAATCAAACTAAAGGAACATCAGAGCTGTAAAAACTCACATTAGAAATGATTAACAGAAGATTAAATTAAATAAAACAACAAAACAGAGCAATTTCACATTAAACGAACAAATGGAGACTTATTAGTAAAGTTCTTTATCCCACAAAAAATACAGAAATTGTTTCAAGAACATTCCAGAAAAATCAACTGATTTATTTCAACATAAGATGAAAAAACTCAGATGCGTCTTGAAGACAAACATTAGAGATCTTATTCTTTTGTAACTCATCCTCCAAACAGCTAAAACTCTTTGTTTTGTATGGAGTGTAAAATATAAAAGTTATTACACAATCAGTGCAGTAATTTGACTTTAAATGAGTTTCTACAAATACTTTTGGTCCCTTTGTGTGTTTTTGAAGAGATTTCACGTTTTATTCACTTAAAAAAGAAGAGATTGATCTGGAAATGATGAAAATGTGACATAAAGTAATGAAATGTGTTTATTGGTAATAAATCCGACGTGGCTGTTTCAAACACAACGTTTCTTCTAAATCTAGTTTTTTTTTTTTTATCAAAAAGAATCAAATTTATTTCTAAACTATTCTCATGTTTTTTTTTTAATTAAATTTCAAAAAGTTTTATTCCTTAGTTTATTTGTTAATCTAATGTTTAAAGTTTCAAAACTTTTGAAAAAAAATCAAAGATGTTTCACAGTTTATAAGCACAACTTATAAAGATTATAATTTCGCCCCTTAAATCTGAACATTTATTCTTATTATTATAAACTCCTCCAGAATTGAATATTTTCTCTGATACTTAGTTTACAATTAGGATTAAAGATTACTTTAACTGAAATTAGTATATTTGTTCTCAGAATCTTTTCTAATTTTTTAACATAATTTCTCTTTTATTTTTATCAAATTCAGGATTTTTATAAATATCATTAATCAGGAAGTTAAAAAAAACTGATTTAATTAAGTATTCATTGTGAAATATTTTCATGTTTAAGTTTAATATTCACATTTAGTTTTTACTTTCTTCCATTTGAATTAAAAGAAACTATCGTGATTTTGTAATATTATTCATTGAAAAGAATTTAAATCAGGTTTTTTTCTGTGGAATTAGAATTTTGTTTTTCGAAGTTACGGTGATTATTTTTCCACTCAGACTTGCTGATCCCACAAATGCACAAGACTTGCTGACACGGCTCCATTCCCACAGCGAAGGTGCACACTTCAGATCAATTGTGAAGAAGAAGTGAGTTTGTGAGGCGTGAAGAGGAAACCTGCAGGAAGCAGCAGACGGTGGAGCCTGTCTCAGACCCTCCTCCTCCTCCTCCTCCTCCTCCTCCTCCTCCTCTCACTCTGTCTTGGTGGTCTTGTGCCTCCAGGGGTAAACCAGCTCCCCCACAAACAGTTTCTTGACCAGGGCGGCCCACGAGTCTTGGGGGTAGCAGCTGTAGGTGGGGGTTCGGTACGTCTGCAGCACTGAGCTGAACTTCAGGGGGTTGATCTGAAACACCAGAAAAACACACTGTCAAAATAAAAGTACCAAGTTGGATTGTTATTACGGTGACTGTCAAAATAAAAAGACCAAGTCCAGTGGCCTGTACTACGAAGCTGGATTTTCTCTTATCCAGATAACTTCAGGATTAACTCTGGTTTTCTCTTATCCAGGTAACTTCAGGATTAACTCTAGTTTTCTCTTATCCAGGTAACTTCAGGATTAACTCTAGTTTTCTCTTATCCAGGTAACTTCAGGATTAACTCTGGTTTTCTCTTATCCAGGTAACTTCAGGATTAACTCTGGTTTTCTCTTATCCAGGTAACTTCAGGATTAACTCTGGTTTTCTCTTATCCAGGTAACTTCAGGATTAACTCAGGTTTTCTGTACTACGACTTTCACTCACTCCTCACCAGGATAAATCACCATGGTAACTGACGCTGAAAGTCTAACCTGCTCCGGAGCAGGTTATGTTCTGGATTAGAGGTCAGAGCTCCGCCTCCTGACCAATCAGATCTCTTGGAAAATGCCCCGCCCATTCTTAAATGATGGTGATTGGTGGGCAGGTTCAGCTCTGAGCTGCAGCAGAGAGGAGAGGAGAAATTAATCTTAATCTTAATTAAAACAATCTTTTAGACATGATAGAATAAATCCTGGTCTCTGAGGCTCTGAAGGAGGTTCTGGTTCTTGACTTGTTCCACATTTGTTTGTCTTTATGAGGTTCATGATCACACCAGACAGAACTGCAGAACCATGAATTTATGGAAGCAGAACTCCTCCTGTCGTCATGGTGATGAATAAATATTCCAACAGGAAACACAAGAGAACCTCCGCCTCAGAACCAGTGATGGAGAACCTAAAGTAAAAGAAGAGCAGTGAGGAAGTTCTGCCTGGAACCGTTCTGCTGGAATAAAGTGGAACTGAGTGATCACAGTGCTGTTCCTTTATATCACTGATCAATTAATCTGCTCTAATCTCACCAAGTCAGGAAGGTTCTGGTTCTGGCTGCAGCAGCAGTGTTGCTTTGAGCTGCTGGATGGGTTGGAATTCTTCATAATCTCAGAGATTAACTGCTCCTTCAGTAATCTGGAAACTGCTCTGGAGGGTTTCTCTGTGTGTGATTGGTCAGAGGCTGCAAGCTCCGCCCCTTTCACGTGAACGCTCACACCTGGTCTGGGTAGAACCAGAGAGTTGAGAACCTGCTTGGTAGGAACGGTGATCAGGATCAGTCAACCAGGAACCTGATCAACAAATCCAGGATCCCTGATTGACTGATCCTGATCACCGTTCCTACCAAGCAGGAACAGGAAACAGAACCTGGGTATGTTGATCAGGTTTGTAGTACGGGCCTCAGGAGAATCTGGACTGGGAGTCATGAAGAAACTGTTCTGATTGGCTCTACTGAGCATGTGCAGAAGAACTAGTGACTACTGCCATGGTGAAATGTTGGAGCATCGTTTTAACGACACACGCACGCACGCACGCACGCACGCACACACACACACACACACACACACAGAAGTCGTACCTCCATCAGCAGGTGAAGGGCCACGCCCGGTTCATCACACAGAACCCTGAACTTCACTCCCTCTGTACACACATTAAAAAATAAATATATATATATATATATATACACATTAAGAGTACATAAACGTTAAATATCTACACAAACACATCAAAGTCAGTGATTTTAACAAACATGGTCGCTAGTTAGCATAACTGCCACTGAGTGCTAGTTAGCCTGTTAGCTTTCAGACCACCGTTTAGCATCTTGTTAGCAAGCTAATCAGGAGCCTGGGGGGTCGCGGAGGTCTGCTGGGTTACTATACGACCTGGTACTGGATGGTAGTATTCCTAGAGTGTTCAGTCACTTAGCATGTTTGCTAATAAATGCTAAGGTGTTAGCGTGGCACATATTTGTAAGGTCTCAGTGTGACAGGAGCAGAGACGCCTCTAGGGGGCGCTGGCGGGACGTACCTGCCAGTCTGTAGGGGCGACAGACGCGGAGGCCGATGGCGAACAGCGGGAAGGAGTTGAGGAGGTGGACAGTGAGGTGGAGGAGGCCCTGGAGGAAGACCACCACCAGCCTCACCTGGAAAACACACACACACTGTAAAAACACTGCATTTCTAAGAAGTGTCCCTCTAAACCTCGTCTGTGAGTCCAGGTGATCCACAGGGAAGCTGTCTGGGGCCACTGCTGCCCCCTAGAGGCAGACGATTTAACCCTTTGTGGAAGAAGGAAGCAGAGCGTCGTACCAGAGTGAAGACCAGGTAGTAGAGCGCTGTGGTGGGCAGCAGGAAGAGCAGCACGGTGAACAGCAGCGTCCCGATGAACAGCTGACACACACACACACACACACACACACACACACACACACACACACACACACACACACACACACACACACACACACACACACACACACACACACACACACACACACACACACACACACACACACACACACACACACACAGAAAGAGACATTGTATTTTTGTAAAGAGAAACTTTCTTTGTTCACAGGATTTAAGGTTTTTTGTGCCGAGGTGGTCTGAGGTGGTCCGTGTTGGTCTGTGGTGGTCTGAGGTGGTCTGAGGTGGTCCGTGTTGGTCTGTGGTGGTCCGTGGTTGGTCTGTGGTGGTCTGAGGTGGTCCGTGTTGGTCTGTGGTGGTCCGAGGTGGTCTGAGGTGGTCTGTGGTGGTCTGAGGTGGTCCATGGTGGTCCGTGGTGGTCTGAGGTGGTCCGTGTTGGTCTGAGGTGGTCCGTGGTGGTCCGTGGTGGTCTGAGGTGGTCCGTGTTGGTCTGTGGTGGTCTGAGGTGGTCTGTGGTGGTCCGTGGTGGTCTGATGGCTCCTACCTGGTCCAGGTCGTAGGAGCAGGAGTCGACTCGCTGCCTCAGAACGTTCCACTTCTTTCCTCTGAAGAGTCTCCAGAGAGACGAGAGGCCGTAGATCTTCAGGCAGTAAAGCCTGGAGGAGACAGAGAGCATGTCACCACCTCCTACCTCCTACCCTACCCTACCCCCCCCACACACACACACACACACACACACTTTCTAACCAAGATGATAATCTTTTATCACCCAGACTAATGGAAACTATTCTTAGAGCTGAATGCATTATTCAGTTGATTCTTTCTCTTCCTTCATGGTCGAGCTGTTTGAATTCAGAAAACCACATCGTAAAGACATTCTGGAAACCTGCCAGAATCACCCTGAACAACTGGAATGTTTGACTCAGAGAGCAGCTCAGAGGAACGTGTCCTGGTGACGTTGGTCCAGGATGCTGCCGTGTGCAGTTCAAAGACCCGGCCCAGCGTGGGAATTACCTGGCGCCGTACACGTAGAAGCAGTAGATGTGGAAGGTGAAGAGAGCCACCATGTCGGAGAGCAGCGAGAGGGCGAAGGTGAGGCCGAGGCAGGCCGACAGCCCGCCGTACCACAGGACGCCCCCGATGAAGGGAGCCATGAGGTGGACGTAACCTGCAGCAGAGAGCACGCACCTTCCTGACGCCACATCACAACATCGCCGCGCAGCATCAGGGCTCATTCAGAAAATACCATCACAGTGAAATCACAGTATTCCCATCAGATCAGATGTTACATATAACTTTGTTTCTAGTTGTGTAGTTTAATCGACATTCGCATCATTTCAGAAACATGAAGATAAAAGAAAACATCATTAAGAGTCTTATAATGTGAAAGGAGACATTTAAATATGAAATGCTGCCTCCTCCTCCCTACAGGCCATATATCCATCAATTACCTCAACTCAGCCACTTCATTTGCAGTATATATATGTATCATATATGTCATGTGTAAATATTTAGGAACTGTATTTTCATGTATATTATTTTTATTTATATATTTATTCTGGCTTTAGGTGAATATGTCACGTGACTATATGCAACTGTTCTTTTCTATTCTGTCCTGATTTTAATTTTTTTAAATAAATTACAAATTTATTATAAATGTTCACAGTTATCCTCTCTCTCTCTCTCTCTCTCTCTCTCTCTCTCTCTCTCTCTCTCTCTCTCTCAAATGGAAAAAAGAAAAAACTCACTGATCCACAGATGAATGTGGTAAAGAAAGAACCGACCCAGAACCTGGTCCAGAGCCCGGTTCATCTTCAGACCTGCTGGCGCTCCCATCAGCCACTGCAGCAGCTCCTCCAGCTCTTTGGCCACATGCTGAGGAAGAGGAGGAGGAGGATGAAGAGGAGGAGGGTATAAATGAGCCGAGTAGATCTGAGCCGGTTCCCGTCGCTGTGACTCACGTCAGCTGCCGGCACCAGAGCGCTGGAGAGCCAGGCGATGTGGTCGTCTCTGTAGAGCCACCACATGAGCAGCACGCCCAGAGACATGTCCAGCAGGAAGGACACCAGGATGTTGGCTTTCCTGAGCAACAGCAGAGAGAACATCTCAGTCCTCCGTCGTTCTGATGCTCCAACAATCAAAACCTCAAAAAACTCACATTTCTTTTGATGAGCATCAAATTTCCCAATCAAACCGGTCCGTACCTCATAAACTGCGGGTGGTCCGTGACCGCTTTGGCCGAGCACAGCGCCCTCAGGTGGTCGGTTCTGTAGCTCAGCTGGACGCAGGTGGACAGTTTACTGGACAGGAATCTCAGCGGGGGCAGACTGAAGATCCTACAGAGGAACATGAGACAGAAAGGTCAGAGGCTTCCAGCTGCTCTGCAGAACCAAGAACCAACACAGATTTCTTCTGTTCCTGATCTGACATAAAGACCAGAGCAGTAATGCTGAGGGACAGAACCTCAGCCGCTTCACTGAGAGCAGATTAGCATTAGCCTCAAAACGACAGCATGAGGGTGAGTTTGTGAAAATGTGTGGGAGAAGATTGAACCCACAATAATCCTGAGCAGGCAATCAGATTAAACTCTCCGATTGAGGGATCAGATTGTCAGATTATTGTATTGACATGAACACATGATCCCCGTCCAGCACTACCAGGAAGTACTGAAAATGATTTGTTCCCTGGATAAAGGATCTTGCTGGGTTTCTTCAGAGTGGTGTGTGCGCCCCCTGTGGTCGTACCGGGCGCTGCAGACGCTCGTCCACACCGCGAGCAGACAGCGGAGCAGCAGGCAGAGCGGCACCGAGGCCTGCTTGAGCAGCTCCACGATGATGCTGGCCTCTCGGCCTTCAGACTGCCAGTGAGTGGACCTCAGGGGACCTTCATCGTACCGGTCAAGGAAGAAGAGGGGTTGGCTGAGGGCCACCGTCTGGAACATCTGAGGGGGAGGAAGAGGAGGAGGAGGAAGGAGGAAGGTTTCCAATGTCAGGTCAACATATTTCAACATGAGAAGTTGAGGACAGGAAGTTTGTGGAAGGATGCAGAGTGTGTTTCTACCTGTCTGAGTTCAGACGGAGGATCAGTTTTCATGTCGGGCTCTTGGATCTGGACGGGATGAAGCTGTGACAGCATCACCTTCCTCTGCTCGTAGTGGACGAAGGTCACCTTTTCTTCATCATCATCCTCCTCCTCCTCGTCCTCTTTATTGCCACCATCATCACCATCCCCCTCTTCTTCCTTTTTCTTCCTCTTGGTAGCTTCCTGTTGAGCCAGCCTCCCGTCTGGAGAGAAATCCGTTTGTTAATCAAAGCAGAAGTCTGGTTCTGCAGGGTCTTCCTGTCGTTAGTTTTTCCTTTCCACCGTCTCTGATGAGGCTCATGTGGGTCTGTTGGTTTCTCTCTATTAAAAGCTCCTAGAAATGACTGTCCTTTTTTTATAAATACAGTTAAATTGAATTAAATCAAAGGCTATGAAGGAACTCTTCAGAGTGGATATTTTGTGCGCGCGCGTGTGTGTGTGTGTGTGTGTGTGTGTGTGTGTGTGTGTGTGTGTGTGTGTGTGTGTGTGTCTCACTCTGATCCTGGTGCAGGACCTCGCAGGTGAAGCCAGTCTTGCCCAGCTCCCGTCTGATCTGGAGCCAGGGCCGCTGGGGGAAGATGGTGCTGAGGTCCCTGAGGAAGCTCTCCATGCCCTCCTGACCCTCTGCAGGTAAACTCCAGGAGCCGAGCACCGACAGCTCCACCCTGCTCTGACTCTGCATCTGAGAGCACAGAAAGAAGGAGGGGAATAAAATAACCCTATGCCCTAAACAGCTCCACAGCTCGATGGTGACCCCTGGTGGACAAACTGATGGTGGCGCTGCACCTACCTGCTGCAGGTAGTGTTTGACCTGCCCGGGGATGAAGGGGTAGTGGATCACCGCCAGCACCACAGCCGAGTCGTGTCCGGAGATCCAGCGGCCCACCAGCAGCCCGCTGTCGGCCCGGTTACAGCACTGCGGGAAGAAGATCTTCAGCACCATGACGGCGGCCTCCTGCAGCTCTGAGGATCAACAGGACAGGTGAGAACAGGAGGGTCAAACATGCGGCCCACCTGGGGAGCCACATGGGCCGCCGGAAGAGAGAGTAGCTTGAATCAGAGAAGTTGCAGCTTTAGTGGCCTTTAGAAAGAGCAGCAAGATGAAATCATGAAACCATATAACATCATTGGTGGAAAACTGATCCTTCAGTCAGAGCTGGACTCTGACACACATTCTTCCAGCTAAACCTGAATATATACCCTTTTTTAAAAACTGCCTTGAAACTCTTTGAAATAGACTAAACTGCAGTCAGGCGCACCTATCCTAAAACTGAGTCAAGAATAAGACCAAAACTTCATGCGGCCAAGACTGAGTTAAGACCAAGACCTTGAGAATGTGATCTTGAGACCCAGAGTACAACAAACCTACATGAAGCTTCTGACTCCATCAGCAGCAGAAGCATCTCGATTACATGAATTTCAAACCTCAAATCATTCTAAAATGTCTCGATGTATTGATACCAACAGTCCACAATCATGTACAAAAGGAGAGAGAAAGGTTTTCACACTTAATAGTTACTTGATGGGTGGAAGTTTTAAGCTTTAAACGATACATTTAAGAAGGCAGTTTAAATCACAGCTTTTCCTTCACGACGTGTTGAATTTGTCCTCCTGACAGTTAAATAGATCTAATCAAGTCACAATAAAGACATTCCTACCTGCCGGATTAAAGAGAAGCTCCTGGTTGTGAATTAAACGCGATAAAAACACAGAGAAGATGTTTGCAGATCAGCGCAGCGGCGGACAAAACATTAAATTTGCGTGTTTTCGGACGGAGTCTGGAGCAGCCGGACGACCGACGGCCGGCCTCTTTTTGCCCTTCAAATATCGAGTGCCGGGCGGGTTGTTGTGGCAACAGAGCCAGAGGCAACAAGGACATCGATTTCACAGGCAGCACAGGAAATAGGGCAACATAATGTGGACAAAAGCTGAATAAACATTTTAACGAGATGTCAGTAAAATCCTGAATTATTCAATCGATTAGTCAAACTCGTGTTTAAAATCAAACTGAATAAAAACATTTTTTTTTGACAAAGACAACGTTAAATATGTTTCATCGTCATCCTGCAAACACAATATAGCCATAAAAACACACCAAATTACCTGAATTTAAAAAGAATTTAAGCTTTTAGAGTCCATCAGTGACACCGAGCGCTTCATATTGTTTATAGTCCGGCCGCTAAAACGGTCCGACCGGAAACACGCGTCACTATTCAGTTCTGTTTCTCACGAGGGCAAACTTTTACCCGGAAGAATCTTTGTGTTACGCATCATTGAACAATCGGAGAATCTCGATCGGATTCATTTGGTCATTAAAATTTTGAAAAAGGTTGTATATCGATAGTGTGTTGGTTTTAATGAACAAAAGTGTTAAATTACATTAATAATTTGTTGGTTTGTATGTTTATATGTTGAAAAAGTGTTCGTTTGTATGGACAAACAACAATAACAATATTATTAACTTTTTCTTGTTGTGACATGAATGCTCAGAACTGGGAAATGGGACTTTCCCAAGTGGTAATGAATGGTAATATCAACGGACTTTCCTATTGAAATACATTACAGTTATAATCACGCTGGGTTTTTTTCTTCAGAAAAACCAAAAATCTAATTCTGCATGTCTCTGACCTGCAGGAGCTGCATTCCATCCCAGAACACAGTGAGAGGATGACGTATGGAAACATTATCTCTTGATACTCTTGATAATCATATTATGTTTGAACATACAAGATATATTATTTATAGACTAGGCATCAACATGTGCACTGTTCCAACATATTATTACTTATTACAATAATAACAATGATGTGTTACTCACCAGTGAATGTTCAGTGTATGTGTGTGTGCCGCTGTGAATGAGGTGTTGGCCCAACTGAATAGAGATTTATCTTTTCCTGCGGTGACGCAGCAAGAAAAGAGCGGGAGACTTCAATCCTCCACACGACAACAACAAACACAAACAACTAAATTTACAAACCACAGTAAAGAACTTTGGGGTCGTTTTCAGTTGAACTATTTATGATTGCCTCTTTTTTGCATGTTAGTTATTTATAGATCATGTCTATGTTTGTGACCTATTTTCATATATTTTTTATGATAATTATTATAATGGCAATGTTATATTGGAATTTGTATGTCTGTTTCATGACATTTATGTACATTAAATATCGACTTTAATCATTTTTACCAGTTTTTATTCTCAGTTTCACCAAATTTAGTGTTTATTAATGTAATGACAGTATTTCATATGTTTTCACTTCACAAATTAAAAAAATATGTTTTTTTTTAACATTTCGCGGTCGGTTGTATTTTTGGATAAGGTAAACTCCATTACCCAGAAGCCGTAGCGAGATACCTTCGCGTTGCGTTGTGGGTAATGCGGATGTAAACAAACCCACGTGACGACTGAGCCGCGATGGCGCCGGACGAGTCGACAGATGTGCTGACGGACTTCCAGCGGTGGTTCTTCACGATGAGCCGCCTCAAGTCGTTTAACTGGGCGGTGAGTTTATTCTCACATCTGCAGTTTGAATCAACGAGCGGATGAATCTGCACCAACAGAACACCGTTAGCATTAGCATTAGCATTACAATTAGTACGAGGCATTTTCCTTCAGTGGAGATGAGCTGTTGGGTAAACTACCTCCGATTTACTGGAGAAGCAGCCTCATTAATCCAGACCATCACCAACATCAGATTATAGAGCATCTTCCTCTTCTAACGTCCAGAGTATAGAGCATCTTCCTCCTTTAACATCAGATTATAGAGCATCTTCCTCCTCTAACATCAGATTATAGCGCATCTTCCTCCTCTAACATCAGATCATAGAGCATCTTCCTCCTCTAACATCAGATCATAGAGCATCCTCCTCTTCTAACGTCCAGAGTATAGAGCATCTTCCTCCTCTAGCATCAGATTATAGAGCATCTTCCTTCTCTAGCATCAGATTATAGAGCATCTTCCTCCTCTAACATCCAGATTATAGAGCACCCCTCCTCCAACATCCAGATTATAGAGCATCTTCCTCCCCTAGCATCAGATTATAGAGCATCTTCCTCCTCTAGCATCAGATTACAGAGCATCTTCCTCCTCTAACATCCAGATTATAGAGCACCCCTCCCCCAACATCCAGATTATAGAGCACCTACCTCCCCTAACATCCAGATTATAGAGCATCTTCCCCCTCTAACATCCAGATTACAGAGCATCTTCCTCCTCTAGCATCAGATTATAGAGCATCTTCCTCCTCTAGCTGATGTGACTCCAGAGAACGAGACTGAATTGGATCAACTGAAGATATATATGTTTTGTAATTTATAGAGTTAAATACTATTTTCAGAATTTGTTTCATATAAAACTTTGTGGATAAAATCAGCCGCTTTGTGTTTTTATCACTTTGATTCAATAAAACTGAAGTTAAATTCGACTCAATATTTGCTTTTGTTTCTGCTGTCAGTTTGTAGAAAAGCAGCTTCAGAGCAGCAAATCATCAGAATTCATCTCTGAGATCCTGAAGCAGGTGAGAAGCCCTGAACTCTGACCTGAGCGGCACTTTGAGCCCAACAGGAAGTTTCCTGAACAATCGGAGCAGTTTGAAAGGGACGCTCTGGAATGAAACAGAGATTTTCTTCATAGAGTCGTTCTTTCTGAAATGAACTGATGTTCAGATGTTTTAGTGTCACATGATGAAGTTTAGAGGAAAAATAAAGTTTAATGTGGGAAATAAATTTATTCTTTACATGTTGGCCGACGCAGATCAGGAGGTTAAAGGTCAAGAAGGTGGAACTAAAATTAACTCGTCAGAAAAGAATATTGGTGTGAATCAGTTACCAGGAAAGTGTGTATTTCTGTGTATAAGCGTTTTCGTGTGTGTATTTTGTGTCTCTGTGTTGTGTGTGTGTGTACATGTCTGTTTTTGTGCGTGTTTGTATTCGTGGGTATATGCATTTTGTATGTATTTGTGTATGCGTGTCTGTTTTTTGTCTCTGTGTATGTTTTTGGATGTGTGTATTTGTATGTGTGTGTTTTTGTGTTTGTTTTTGCGTGTGCGTTGTGTATCTATCTTTTGTGTGTGTGTGTTTTCAGACGTGCCTCCACCCTCTGTGCCGCGCCGTCCCGCCGTCGTTCCGCTACAGGAAGTCGTTTCTCTCGGAGCTCATCAGGCTGGTTTGTTCTTTACGACTCTCATTTCTCACGTCTGATTGGTTCGGACTTACGAGGTTCAAGCTGCAGTTCCGTGTCCCAACAGCAGGAGGCCGCCGGCTGCGACCCTCTGGACGAGCTGTACGACGCTCTGGCCGAGGTGGTCGGAGCCGCCGAGGGCAGCGAGTGCTACAAGACCTACTTCCTGGTAAATGTGGATTAAATACTCCATAATAATATATATATATATATAATACACTCACCGTGGAATTTAGACAAAAGTTTTCTCCGTTCGAATAATGAACTAAAAACATGCAGATCAAAACATTCCTTCACACTGTGGATGTACTCTAGTTACTTAAACAATAGATCACATGGTGTGATTGTATTTGATATACACATGGAAAGAGTACTTAAAACTACAAGTATACAATAACACCAGTTAAAGTATTTGAGTACTTGTACTGTGAACTTATTTCCTATGATTTTTAGTGATGACGTAGATTACACGATTTAATTTGGATTCCGTGGTGGACTCTGTCCTGTGATCTTCCCGTGGCGCTCAGCCCTGCGGCGGCGCCATCAGCCTCCTGGAGAAGGTGGCGTTGATCTCGGGGGGCACGACGGGGCTGGTGACCTGGGAGGCGGGGCTGTTCCTGGCTGAATGGGCTCTGGATCACCGGGAATTCTTCACCGACAGGTACAAACTGCCCAACCTCCGCTTCTCCTTCAGGAAGTTAACGCTGTGCTGCCCCCTGCAGGACGGTGCTGGAGCTGGGCAGCGGTGTGGGATTAACCGGCGTGGCCGTCTGTCGGTCCTGCAGCCCGAAGAAGTTCGTGTTCAGCGACTGTCATCCCGCCGTTCTCCAGGCGCTCCGAGACAACGTCCGGCTGAACGGCCTCGGCGAGGGGGCGTCACCCGCCACCAGCGTGCGGGAGCTGGACTGGACCACGGCCACGGGGGAGGAGCTGAGGGAGATCGGAGCCGACGTGGTCATCGCCGCAGGTCAGACGCTCCGGAGCCGGCTCCAGTCAGCCACTTGATCCTAAACATTCCCGCCTGATCCACCTCCTTCTGATTCAGTATTCCCAGTTCATAAAATTCCCTCTTTAGTCTCAACATTCCCAGTTTGTTGAACATCGACTGTTTCTGACATTTGTTCTTTACATTCCAGCTTTGCTGCCATTTGTTTCCGACGTTCCAATATTTTCCTCAAGATTACGACTTTTATTCCCAACTTCCTGATTTTCTCAACATTCCCACTTTTATCTTCTTTACCTCATTTTGTTCTAAACTTTCCAGCTCGTCTCATTTCTCAACGTTCCGAGTTACATTAGATCTTTCTTGACATTCCCACTTTGTTCTTGACATTCCAGCTTTACCGTCGTCCTTGTTTACGACATTCCTTTAACTTCCTCACTCAGACTTTCTTCAGGACTCGGTTTCCTCTCGCCGTCCCGGCGGCTCCTCCAGGATGTTTTTGTCCGGGCGGTGAAACGTTCCCTGTGTTCCCGAGCAGACGTGGTGTACGACCCGGCCGTGATGCGGGGCCTGGTGAAGCTGCTGCGCGTCGTCCTGACGGGTTCGGCGCCGCGGCCCGACGTCCTGCTCTGCTGCGCCGTCAGGAACCCACAGACGTACGACGGCTTGAGGCGGCAGCTCGGTGAGGAACCGGGGGAACCGGAGGAACCGACGGGAGACTGCAGCCCACTCACCGTCTGTTCGTCTGTCTCCGTCAGAAAGCTGCGGAATCAAACCGGAGGTCCTGGATGGAGCCGTGAGCCGCGTGTTTCCCTACGACAGGACGGCCAACATGGAGCTGATCAGACTGACGGCGGCAGACGAGCTCCAGCCGTCAGACGCAACGGAAACTATTTAGACTTTTAGCCAATTTTCACCTCGACAGATTTCAACCAACGGTCCCGGACGTTTGTGAGCAGATTCTTTTTTTAAGAAAAACAACAAAATTCATGAAAATATTTCTGTGGGCGACGTTTTCCTTTATAAAGAAATAACAGATTATAAGAGATTATAGTGGAACTGAATCCAAGAGCAAATCCTAACAATCACGTTTCCAACATATTGAAAACGATGTAGTTTCTATATCAGGCCACCAGAGGGCGCTGTGTGTTTTGTAATGTGCCGTGGCAGCAATGCAGAAAAGTTGTTTGATGGGAGTCGGACCGTTTTGGAAAAGTTGCACCTTGGGAGCCGTTATGTTTCCAGATTTCTCTGGAACTCTAAACTGTAAAACTTAAACTGGGAATAAAAACAAACTAACTCCACCAGCATTGCGGGCGCCACAGCGCCACCTAGAAAACTTCACTTCTCATCAGGAAATAAAAACATTCAACGGTTTGTTACAGAGGAAAGTTTTTTACTGAAGCGATTTGGTTGCTAGGCAACAGGTTTGCACTTGGATATTTTACACTGGAAGGACTCACACGAATAAACAATGAAACAAACGTACCTGAAACGTCAGTCTGCTGATTATCATTTATCTACTCACCACTAGGGGGCGCTACAGAGTCAGTTAATTCCATGACGTCAACATTTTAGAATTATGACAAACTTCATTCCAAATGTTTTTTTTCTGTCGCTGTGACTTTAATTCTCCACTCTCCAGGTTTATTAGAGGAAATTCCAGCTGAGTTCCCCACGTCCAGACTTCTCCGTGTTTCCGTCTTCTTCCTCTATGAAAACCTGTGGAGAGGATTTTTCTAAACGTCCCACTTTATTCCAGCTTCGTTCTCCATGAGGCTCTAAAGCAAATCGTTTCCTCTCAGTTCCCTTCTTCATGACAACTTTTCCCATGAGCAGAAAAACGGACTGTCATGATAATGTTCAACACAGTCAATCCAAACTTCTTCTCTCAGGGTTCCTGAGTGAGTTTGTTTCTGACGGAGACGCTGAGACACGAGAAACGCCATCAGAAGACGTTCTGATATTAGACGTTCCCGGCGTCTCTTCATAGTCTTCAGGTTTGTCAGAGTGTCGGGTCATTTCACAAAACTCACTGCTCGTCCTCGTTTTCGGTCACCTGTAGACCGAGATCATCGGCAGGACGTTCTGGTCCCAGTTGTCGTCCCAGTGCTGCCCCCTGCTGGAGCGGAGGTTCCTCCTGAAAGCAGCCAGCTGGCCGTCCGAGTCGGGGAAGTCCGACAGGAGAGACTGGAAACGGAGAGAAAAATCAACTCTGCAGTCTGGATCTGATCTTTCTACTCTTTAAAATCTGCTGATAAATAAATTATTTAACAACGACAGAACTTCTGTCTTCATTACTGTGTAACATTCAGTTCATTTCAGGATGAATGCTGACATTTATCAAACAGTAATACCCCTGATGACCTGTGGGGGCAGTGTGGAGCAGAGTAAAACCTCTGATGACCTGTGGGGGCAGTGTGGAGCAGAGCAATACCCCTGATGACCTGTGGGGGCAGTGTGGAGCAGAGCAATACCCCTGATGACCTGTGGGGGCAGTGTGGAGCAGAGTAATGCCCCAGATGACCTGTGGGGGCAGTGTGGAGCAGAGTAATGCCCCCGATGACCTGTGGGGGCAGTGTGGAGCAGAGTAATGCCCCCGATGACCTGTGGGGGCAGTGTGGAGCAGAGTAATGCCCCCGATGACCTGTGGGGGCAGTGTGGAGCAGAGTAGCTCATGTGTGACCAGAGAAAGGAACAAAGAAATGTACGTACAGATGTTCCTGTGAAGGGAACATATTTTGGATTTTATGGTGATAAAATGAGCCGTATGAGAAGTACAGATCACAAAAGAGCTGAGTCAGTCAGTCAGTCAGCATTCACTGTGTATTTAGGATGGATTATATCAGGTGGAGTACTGCGATGACGATATGCTCTGTGATAAAAACACTTTTGAGATTAAAGCAGAAAAACACCATGGATGTGTTGGACTGACCTTCAGCTGCTCAGTGAGCTCCGCAGAGTCGGTGAAGATCAGCCCGTTCTCCTCGTGCTTCACCAGCTCCGGTAAACTGCAGACAAAACCTTTTTATTACACCGAGACCAGAGACCAGAGACCAGAGACCAGAGACCAGAGTCTGACTCCACGGTTCAGTAAGATCCACATCTCACCAGTGGAATCGGACGGCGCAGACGGGGAGGCAACAGCCGAACATGTCAACCACCTTCATGGGCAGATCCAGACCGCTGGACGACTTGTGGAGACAAACTCCCAGATCTGCTGAGCCTGCAGGACCAAAACTCTCATAGTCACCGTCACATCAATATAGAATATCAATACCTTCAAATCCATTAGTTTGCTCTGAATATTATTCTGCAGTTGAAATTTCTGATGGTTTTTGAATTTAGTCGAGTTCGAGTTTATTTCCTGCAAACTTTCCTGAAACATTAAAAAAACAACCAAATGTCTAAAGAAAGTCTGATAACAGGAAGTAGAGACGAGATTAAACATTAAGAATTCCTTTGTAGATTAAAGGGGACATATCATGCTAAATCCACTTTTTTAGCCCTTAAATGCATGTTGTTGTATATTTAGAGTGTTTAGAAGTACAGAAAAGTTCAAAGTAGTCTCTTCAGGTGCTCTGTTGATATCTTTATATTCTGTTTTGGTCATATTTTGCGATCGGTTTCGATTTTTCTATTCTCTATTACGTTTTTTGAACAATGACGTCACAGTATTCTCAGCGGAACTGCCAAATTAGGACATTGACACTTCGAGCAATCCGCCATTTTTGTTTCTCGCTGCGATTTTGTAGTCCAACCGAAGTTACGAGAGGATAAGTGGAAATGTTCGGTTGTTGGATGTAGTAACCCACAAGCTTCGTTACACCGTCTCCCAGCATCAGAACCTTTTCCAAGTGCCTGGTTGAGTTTTATTTTTCACAGAAATGTACCCACATCTGTGGGTAAGGTCATTTTTGTGTGCGCGAATCACTTTAAGGACGACTGCTTCAGCAACCTCCGCCAGTACAAAGAAGGATTTGCCGAAAGACTTGGTCTGATTGAGCGGTCAGTTCCTTCTATCTATGGAGACGACGAACAGAGCACTTCGGTAAGCTGTATATAACGCTAAAAAGTGTGATGATAAGACGTCCCTGTCATTGTTTTGTTAGCATTAGCAGTTGTCTTCATATGTTAGCGCTGTGTGCTCGTTTTAGATTAGAATGTAACTTCTGTGTTAAATAGTCGTTGTAATACAGGCAGTATTGTAGTAGTGGGCATGGATGGAGAAGTTAGTGTAAATCTAGTAACACACCATTGCGTTACATCCATATGAAGACGTTGTTCTTCAGGTGCATCATGGTCATTTTCATCTGGCTCCGCCGGGTCCGACTCTGGCTCCAACATGTATGGCTGGATGGACAAATCTTCCCTTGTTGACATTTTGTAAATAATGTGTGAATATAAAGTTTCTGCGCCGCTAGATAATTGTATCTGTTCTATCAAACTACAAAGATGGCCGAACAGGGTGACGTTGAACCGAGTGTCACCTCTGCAACCTGGAGAGGAGGAGGGGTATGAAGAGACCGCCCCAAAACGAGTTGCTCTCAGAAGCACATCAGAAAAGGGGTAGAAAAGGGGCCTGTGGAGCTCTAATAATGAGGAATTCAGACCCGAGCATTGCAGTTCCGCTTTATATAGACCACAACTGTATGATTTATATGTAAAAAGGAAGGATTTAAAAGCATGATATGTCTCCTTTAAAGCTTTTTTCATTAAATATCTTCAGTCAAGTAAGTTCAGCATTCAGCCACAAGGGGGCGACCGTGAAGATGGAATAGATGCGTTTACCCAGTAACAGAGGATAATCCTCAGCCTCCAGCCAGGGAGTGCAGATCTGCACATGCTCCAAATGCAGGGAGTCGATGATCCTCCTGTACTGCTCCTTCTGAGGACCTTTTCCTGCAAACACCCGTTATTTTACTCTTCCTGCTGTGAAGGCGAGTCTGAGGAGCTTCCTGCCGCTGAGCTGAGCAGGTTTACCTGTGATCACACAGACCAGCGGGGGCAGCGACGCACCTCCTCTCACCAGACCATCATAACCTGAGAGGAAGAGACACCATGTGGACAAACTGAGGAACTACAACAGAGGTTCAGAGGAACCACTCAGACCTTCCAGAGCTTCCAGCAGGATGGAGAAGTCTTCGTCCTCTGGAGAGGGAGAGAGAGAGAGACTCTTTAGACTGGGTTCTGGACCAGGATTCAGACGATTCTGAAGTGGTTCTGTTCCAGCTCCTGGTTCTGACCTGTCCAGCTGGTGCTGCTTAGCAGCAGAGCCGGTCTCTCGGGTCTCCGCATCACCGAGTCGTTGGCCGGGTCCCGAACGGAGAAGGCGGTCCGCTCTAGATCCAGATCGGAACCTTCGGACCTGGAAACGGGTCAGAGAAGGAAACAGATTCAATGTTCTGGTTCTGGTTCATGACGTACAAGATAGTGTGGAAACATTTGCGCTTCTGTGGAAAACACTGGGGACTCGGTTCCGTTAGTCCTGGTCCTGTTAGTCCTGGTCCCCCCACCTGGTGCAGCAGAACTCTGGGTGGGCGTGGCCGAGCCTCCTGAACAGATGGTGCTGCAGACGCAGCGGCGTCTCTCTGAAGATGGCCGTCGGCCGGTCGTACAGAGTTGTTGCCCTGCGGACGCCAGTCACACCGTTACCATGGAAGCCTACAAGCCCCGCCCCCCGCTGATTGGCCACGCCCATGAACCCATACCGGATGTTCCAGTTCTGCTGCAGGTCGTCCCTCATGGCGTCGGTCACACACAGGTTGTCGGAGGCCAGAGGACCGAAGAAGTGTTCGTACCTGCAGGGCGAGAATGGCGCCACCGTCAGGAGCAGAGGGAGCGGGAGGCGGAGCTTCACACCGCAGCGGGACTCACCACTTGGCCAGGCGGACCGCCGGGTGAGCCGGCCCGCGGCTCAGAGCCATGATGGTGTAGCCGTAGTTGTGCCAGTCGATGACCAATCTGCTGCCGCGCAGGACGCACACCGCCCACGCCACGGCGATACCCGGCAACCCCGGAGGATTCTGGGAGGGAGGAGGAACGTTCCAGCCAAACGTCACAGACGTGAAAACAACGTGTGAACGGTGTTTCTGCAGCCGTGTGGGCGGACCTGCATGAGGATGAATGCCTGCAGCTCCATGCTGAGCAGAACCTGCAGCAGCTGCAGCGTCTGGGCCGTCGCCTTTGTCACATAGCGGAGCAGTTCAGGGCCGGCTGGGAAAACACAGCGCTTATCACCACTGCCCCACCCCCGTCCAGGTTCACCATGACACGTCCCGAGTAGTAGGGCCTAAAATCTGGACTGCAGTATAACTGAAGCATGTGCAGTAACAATATATGATGCAATATATCCTTTTCTTTTGTGTGTGTGTGTACATATATAAATATATATTTACATAAAAAAACAGTTTTTGACCATAAATACATTTCAACTGAATAAACAAACTTATAGAAGTATAGAATGTCATTTTAAGAACATTTCTTTTGCACCTGAATGCATCACGCAGGGCTGTCAAGGCTTTCAGCCACTGCCATGCGTTTGACCAAAACAGGCACTGTTTGATGACATCATCAACATGTGTTATCACTTTAAGCCGATATGTTAAAAATGTCTACCATGGGCCACATATTCATATCGTTCATACTGTATATTGTTTATACTGCCCGGTCCTACTTAAAGTCAAAGTGTTGGAATGTCCCAGCTACCTTGAACGCCTCTCACTTCAGTGATGGGAAGGATTCTGATTCTCTGCTGGTTCAAGACGTCTTCATGAGGTTTAGAGTCTGAAAGCAAAATAAGGTCAAAGTAGTATTTCTATATGTTGATGACCTGAACATCGCTGCACACTTTGTTGTTCTACTTCCTGGTGAACAGTGGAAGAAATATCACGCGGCTGCATTGATCTGCGTGACGTCGCTGTGGGAAGACGGCGGTCAACTATCTGATGTCCAACATTCTGTGATTTTATCTTTCTTAATTTTAGGATGTCACTCTTACATAAAATACACACTTATATACAGAGGAATATTTTACCAAGCAATAAACATAATAATGCAAATTAATCATTAAAGACAAAATAGAAGAATAAATTTTTCCAGAATATATTGGAAAAAATCTTGTATTATCCACAACAGAATAGATTTATTGTCAATATACGTCTCGTGTAATTAAATTCCAGGTGCTGCTCCCTTTGAGCATCAAAGTAGACAAATTGTACACATAAAATAAATATATACATAAAAATCATAAAAGGTAGAGAATTGAAAACATTATATAATTTAAAAGTAATCATGAACAAGATAGCAGGTGAGGAAATTCAAACATTAATGAGCAATTATTTATAGATCAGATGACCCAATAATAGAAACTGTTTATTAGAACAGTCCGATGTGACATTAAGAACAAACTATGACAATTCAAAATGAATGAGTGATATTCAGCTTCATTCATAATAATAAAAAGCCTCTAAAGTGAGAAAATAAATCAATGTTTCATCATCTAAATTAAAAATGTGTATTTTACACACAATGTGAAAAATCTTAGTTTGAGCCGGTGCAAATTAATTATAATAATAACAACGATATAGAGCGCTTTTATTATATATTGAAAATAAACGATCAAAAATGTGTTTTGGATTTTTTGATCACCTGTAAACTCAGATTGTTTCCTGTAATGAGGAAGAATCGTTAATAAAGTTAATATCAAACGATCTCAGGGGGAATTTAATGACTGAACGTTACCGAGGAAGCCCACCACAGTCACGTGGTACAGGTGTCTGCTCAGGGAAAGCGCGTGATACTGCATCCGAGGGCTGCGTCCGACGTCCCCGAGCACGAGCACGCACACCCGCCGCTCGGTCCCGCCGTCCCTCCGCCGCAGCCTCCAGCCGCACAGCAGCGTCAGCAGCCCGGCCAGCGCCGTCCCCACCAGCGCCGGAACCGGGAGGAAGCGGCCCGGGGCGTCCCGAGCCGCGAACAGCGCCGCTGAGCCCGCTAACAGCCCGGCCAGCAGCAGCAGCTGCAGGAAGCTCCAGCAGCACGTCGCCATGTTTGTTAGAGCTTTGTGATGACGCGTCTCACAGGCAGGGGGCGGGGCCACACATTTAAAGGACCGCGGCATCTGAGGCGTTCAAGGGCAGCTCGGAAAACTGTAAACAGCGTCACATAAACATGTGATTCAACAGACAAATTCCACAGACAGACATGTCTGTGGAATTTGTCTGTAGCCATGTGTGTGTTACTATGTATGTGTGTGTGTGTGTGTGTGTGTGTGTGTGTGTGTGTGTGTGTGTGTGTGTGTGTGTGTGTCTGTAGTTATGTGTGTGTTCCATCATTACTGCAGCGCCAAATTGAAAAAGATAATAAGAACATAATTAAAGAATAATAAAATAAAGACTTCTATGTAACACTGTATGGTTTTATGTGTGGGGCAATGTAAAAAGATTAGCCTTGTGGTAATTCCGGTTTGTTTACAGCAACCTGGGGAAGATTCATGAGATTGATAATCTTAAATAATATATAAATAATATATAAAAATAAAAAAATGAAATGGAGCCCTAAAGAGATCTGTCGTGGAAAAAAATATATTTTTAGTTTTTGTCCGACATATTTTCTTTCTTCTCTAACATGTCCCTTAAGGGCTTCGTAGACATCGCTCTTTTATTATTACTTTTTAAAAGAAAGATTTTTCCATATGTGGAATATTTTCAAAATACATGAAATATTTAGTTTATGAAATCAAAGAAACAATAAAACAATTCTGAACAAAATAAAAAGTGAAACAATAGAAAAGAATCGACAACATATTTTAAAAAAAAATACAAAGTCGCTAAAAAATGCCTGTAAAGACAAACTTCTTACATGAAACGGTGATTTCGACGTAATGTTTTCGTCACTGCGCCCCTCTGACGTCACGGCGCCGCCCCTCTGCGATTCTGCGCTGTGTCCGTTAAGAGCGTCCTCCGTGCTGCGGGGCCAGAAGCGATGCGGGCGGACACGCGGCGGCAGCGGCAGCTCGCCGCGGCGCTCGCGCTCTTTGCGGCGGCGCTGTGCGGCTCGCGTGCGGAGGTGATCGATGACGTCCTGAGCAGCGTGTCGCGAGGGGTGTCCTTTCTGGAGCGGCAGCACGAGCACATCAACCTGGACGGGGCGGTGGGCTTCGTCATGCTGCAGGGTAGGTGGGGTTGTTTGTTTGCTTGTTTATTTATTTATTTACGAGTTCAGATTTGTTTACTGTGTTTCTGCTGCTGCTGCATCATTCAGACCCAAAACTTCAGATACGTTCATTAAAGGAAGAAAATAAATCTTTAAAACTTAAAACTTAAAAAAAAAAAGAAAAAGGTTTCTTCAGGTTCATGTTAAAACACAGTTACTGCTCGTTTAGTTTCATTATTCCTCCTGAATATCACATCAGTATTTACAGAATATCACTAGTATAGTATTTCATGAAGCATCATCAGGTTAAAGAGAATAAATCTCATTCTGATAGATTTGTACATCAGAAGCCATGACTTCTCTCAAGGTTAAAGTATTAACATACCTTGTGTATTTCATACTTTCCCACTGAATTGTACGATATGTTTAATTAATTGAGTTTGTCTGACTGATTGTATTCGGTTCCAATATGAGAAAGACGATACGACGTAATAAATATTTGCTGTTCTGTAATGAAGTGGAACAGAAACATGGATTCAGGACCAGAGAAGATCCAATCATTTTCATTTTTAGTTTAGTTTTTTTTTAATAAGAACAAAATCCCTCTCAAATTACTGTGACTTGTGTAACTACTATAATAATAGTTTTATGAAGTAAATATAATAATGTTGTTGTTGTTAAACAGTAAATAAAATGTGCTTTTTGGAATAAAAATGTCTCTCAGCTTCTGTTTGCACAAAGACACTTGAATTGGAATCAATAAGGGCGTTGGAACTCTGGGAACTCTGGGACCTCTGGGAACTCTGGGAACTCTGGGAACTCTGGGAACTCTGGGAACCGGTTCTCAACAAGAACTGGTTTTGGATCCCTGCTGTGGACCAGTTAGAGGTCACTGAGGTCCAGAGTGGGTGTGTCCTCCAGTGTTTGCCTCCGCTGTGGTGTTTCAGGGTGGAGATGCTCCAGGGTGGAGATGTTTCAGGGTGGAGGTGTTTCAGGGTGGAGATGTTTCAGGGTGGAGATGCTCCAGGGTGGAGATGTTTCAGGATGGAGGTGTTTCAGGGTGGAGGTGTTTCAGGGTGGAGATGCTCCAGGGTGGAGATGTTTCAGGGTGGAGATGCTCCAGGGTAGAGATGTTTCAGGGTGGAGATGCTCCAGGGTAGAGATGTTTAAGGGTGGAGGTGTTTCAGGGTGGAGATGTTTCAGGGTGGAGGTGTTTCAGGGTGGAGATGCTCCAGGGTGGAGATGTTTCAGGGTGGAGATGCTCCAGGGTAGAGATGTTTAAGGGTGGAGGTGTTTCAGGGTGGAGGTGTTTCAGGGTGGAGATGTTTCAGGGTGGAGGTGTTTCAGGGTGGAGATGTTTCAGGGTGGAGATGTTTCAGGGTGGAGGTGTTTCAGGGTGGAGGTGTTTCAGGGTGGAGATGTTTCAGGGTGGAGATGGTTCAGGGTGGAGGTGTTTCAGGGTGGAGATGCTCCAGGGTGGAGATGTTTCAGGGTGGAGATGCTCCAGGGTAGAGATGTTTAAGGGTGGAGGTGTTTCAGGGTGGAGATGCTCCAGGGTGGAGATGTTTCAGGGTGGAGATGCTCCAGGGTAGAGATGTTTAAGGGTGGAGGTGTTTCAGGGTGGAGATGCTCCAGGGTGGAGATGTTTCAGGGTGGAGATGCTCCAGGGTAGAGATGTTTCAGGGTGGAGATGTTTCAGGGTGGAGATGTTTCAGGGTGGAGGTGTTTCAGGGTGGAGATGCTCCAGGGTGGAGATGCTCCAGGGTAGAGATGTTTCAGGGTGGAGATGTTTCAGGGTGGAGGTGTTTCAGGGTGGAGATGCTCCAGGGTGGAGATGCTCCAGGGTAGAGATGTTTCAGGGTGGAGATGGTTCAGGGTGGAGGTGTTTCAGGGTGGAGATGCTCCAGGGTGGAGATGTTTCAGGGTGGAGATGTTTCAGGGTGGAGATGGTTCAGGGTGGAGATGTTTCAGAGTGGAGATGTTTCAGGGTGGAGATGTTTCAGGGTGGAGGTGTTTCAGGGTGGAGATGCTCCAGGGTGGAGATGCTCCAGGGTAGAGATGTTTCAGGGTGGAGATGGTTCAGGGTGGAGGTGTTTCAGGGTGGAGATGCTCCAGGGTGGAGATGTTTCAGGGTGGAGGTGTTTCAGGGTGGAGATGGTTCAGGGTGGAGGTGTTTCAGGGTGGAGATGGTTCAGGGTGGAGGTGTTTCAGGGTGGAGATGCTCCAGGGTGGAGATGCTCCAGGGTAGAGATGTTTCAGGGTGGAGATGGTTCAGGGTGGAGGTGTTTCAGGGTGGAGATGCTCCAGGGTGGAGATGCTCCAGGGTAGAGATGTTTCAGGGTGGAGATGGTTCAGGGTGGAGGTGTTTCAGGGTGGAGATGCTCCAGGGTGGAGATGTTTCAGGGTGGAGATGCTCCAGGGTAGAGATGTTTCAGGGTGGAGATGTTTCAGGGTGGAGATGTTTCAGGGTGGAGGTGTTTCAGGGTGGAGATGCTCCAGGGTGGAGATGCTCCAGGGTAGAGATGTTTCAGGGTGGAGATGTTTCAGGGTGGAGGTGTTTCAGGGTGGAGATGCTCCAGGGTGGAGATGCTCCAGGGTAGAGATGTTTCAGGGTGGAGATGGTTCAGGGTGGAGGTGTTTCAGGGTGGAGATGCTCCAGGGTGGAGATGTTTCAGGGTGGAGATGTTTCAGGGTGGAGATGGTTCAGGGTGGAGATGTTTCAGGGTGGAGATGTTTCAGGGTGGAGGTGTTTCAGGGTGGAGATGCTCCAGGGTGGAGATGTTTCAGGGTGGAGGTGTTTCAGGGTGGAGATGGTTCAGGGTGGAGGTGTTTCAGGGTGGAGATGCTCCAGGGTGGAGATGCTCCAGGGTAGAGATGTTTCAGGGTGGAGATGGTTCAGGGTGGAGGTGTTTCAGGGTGGAGATGCTCCAGCGTACGTCTCATGCTCTGGGTGTTTTTCGCTGTGGTTTAAACTGGCGGTTTGTTCTGGTGTCTCAGCGGAGCTGAAGGAGGCGGTCCGGACGTGGCCTCACACCGACCCGCTCAGCTGGGCCCAGAGGACCACCGCCGTCGCTCTGCTCAAACGCCTGGACCAGAGCCTGGAGAAGGCTGTCGCCGCCCTGCAGGAGAACGACCCCAAGTACTACCGAGGTGAGCAGCTCTGGACCCACAGGGCGCCCCGGGGAGGAGCGGAGCGCTTTAACGTTCCTCACCACACAGAGCTGCTGGTTTCAGGTGGTGTCGTGTCGTGTCGTGTCGTTGTCCCACAGAGTTCGAGCCTCTGCTGTCCTGGAGCTTCTGGATGGTTCCTCAGGAGTGGAGCTCCACGGACTCCAGCCTGCTCTACTCCTCCACCATGACCACCGAGTGCTACGACGAGCAGCTCAGCGACAAGTGTCTGACCCTGCTGCTGGGAACCTGGTACCGACCCATCTCCAGAGAGACAAGACCCAAGACCTGTTACTCTACATTTCATCTGAAATCGAACAGAAATATTTCCTGAAAATAACAAAAAATGAAGTTTATATTTGTTTTTATATTTGAGTATCACCCACACATCTTCAGCTCCCCGGCCCCCCCCCCCCCCAAAATTTTTTTTTTAAATTATCTATCTCTCTCTCTCTATATATATATATAGATATAGATATAGATATCTATATCTATATATATATATATATATAGTTTTTGTTCTAACTTTTGTCCACTTTGAGGAGCATCTAATATTTTCAAAATACTTGCAGTTCCTCATTGTGCCAGTAGAGGGCGCTGGTGTACCACTGGAGGTCCTGGTGCTACAGTTTGAGTCTTGAGGCTCCGGATAACCTAATATAACGCAGAGTGTTCTGACTTTACTCTGTTTGTATGTTTTTAGGACTTTTATAGTATAGTTTATAGTTTTATATAATACTATGAAATTCCAGAGGAAACTTTGTTAGTCCTGCTGCTCTGCTCCTACAGCTAGCATCGCTAGTTGATTTTAGTGTTAGCATCAAGTCGGTGCTAGCTAGTGATGCTATTTAGCGTTAGCATGCTAACTGGCTAGATGCGATGCTAACGTGTGTGTGTGTGTGTGTGTGTGTGTGTGTGTGTGTGTGTGTGTGTGTGTGTGTGTGTGTGTGTGTGTGTGTGTGTGTGTGTGTGTGTGTGTGTGTGTGTGTGTGTGTGTGTGTGTGTGTGTGTGTGTGTGTGTGTGTGTGTGTGTGTGTGTGTGAGCAGGAAGATGAACGGGACCCCCTGCATCGTCACCAAGCCCTGCAGGGACACCATGACCCTCTTCGGTTGTCCTCACTACTCCCTGTCACACCAGCTGCTTTACTTCATGATCGGGAAAATGGTGAGAGGCTCCAGCAGAAGCTCCCGAAGCAGCAACAACAACAACAACAACAACAACAACAACAACAAACAAACAAAAGGTTTTCATGAGGATTTTGGGCGCCGAGGCCTGAAGCTGAGCTGGGTGTTTCAGAGAGGCTGCAGCGACCTGCTGAAGGGGGACACGCGAGCGTCCAGGGCCAACCTGACCGAGGAGGACTACCAGAGGACCTTCTGCTCCAACATGATGAAGACCAACCAGGACATCGTCAGAGACGGCCTCACCGAACAGACGCTCGACATCTTCATCGAGAACAGTGAGATTCTGTCGCCTCCGTCCCGTTTTCATACAGTTTACAGTACACAGTAGTACACAGTAGTACACAGTAGTACACTCTCTGCCAAACAAATACAACAAATAACCTGAATTCATCTTGTCGTAATGAATTGTTTGTGCTTCATTAAAGTCTTGTTATTGTTAATCAATTTAACTTATAGTAGATATAAACATGAATCGTTTTGGGGAGACTGAAGGATAACACATTATTATATTAGTATTGGGGGTGTGGTCTGTAACCTGGTGGGTGTGGTCTATTACGGGATGGGCGTGGTGTATAACCCAGTAGGGTGTGGCCTCTGATAAAGGGGTGTGGCCTCTAACCTTGTGGGCGTGCTCTGTGTTGACAGTCCTGATCTGTGGATTGGCTGGTTTCTCTGACTTCCTCAAAGCCGATTGGCTGCAGCACATCCTCAGGCTGCAGGACGGGGAGGTCGGCTGCTTCGGGAGAGACCGTGAGTACAAGTTACAGTTACTGAGTAACTGTGGTGGCTTCAGTGAATGTGGCTCTGGGGTTTGAAGGCGGTGGCTTGTCTCCTCAGAGAGCATCATCTCTCAGATGATCGGAGACGAGCTGCTGGAGCAGCTGCAGCCTCACAGGAGGGTGAAGAGGAGGGAGAAGATCCTTCCAGGTCCAACTCTTCATTCCACTGTTGAGGAGAAGTTTTGTCACAAGTCTTCCTCAAAAACATCCTAACTTCTGTTCAAAGTCACGAAACCAGAGTCAAAGTGGTTTCAGACTGGATGTGTTTGTGTTTCTCCAGCTGAGTGCAGCTCTGTGCTCCTCCAGCTGAGGGCAGCTCTGTGTTCCTCCAGCTGAGGGCAGCTCTGTGTTCCTCCAGCTGAGGGCAGCTCTGTGCTCCTCCAGCTGAGGGCAGCTCTGTGCTCCTCCAGCTGAGGGCAGCTCTGTGGTCCTCCAGCTGAGGGCAGCTCTGTGCTCCTCCAGCTGAGGGCAGCTCTGTGCTCCTCCAGCTGAGGGCAGCTCTGTGCTCCTCCAGCTGAGGGCAGCTCTGTGTTCCTCCAGCTGAGGGCAGCTCTGTGCTCCTCCAGCTGAGGGCAGCTCTGTGGTCCTCCAGCTGAGGGCAGCTCTGTGCTCCTCCAGCTGAGGGCAGCTCTGTGTTCCTCCAGCTGAGGGCAGCTCTGTGTTCCTCCAGCTGAGGGCAGCTCTGTGTTCCTCCAGATGTTTTCTTTGTTCTCTGACCTGGAGTTTGTGTCTCCGGCCGACAGACGGGTGCTCCAGTCACATGACGGCGGTGGCGGTGGGTGCTCTGGGGGGATACCTCAACTTCTACCTGGCGGAGCAGGACATCACCAAGAGGCCGCTCACCTGAGTCGATCCAGTGACTCCAACGTCCAATCACAGAGCAGATTCATAAACCAACAGAGTGACAGTGAACAACCGACACACAACAACATGTTTCACTCGAAAAGAAGAAGAAAACTAAATCAATCCAGAGATGAAGGAGTTAAATTAGAGCTTTCTTCCAGGTGTGATCTCAAAAGGAGGGGATGTGTTCCCAGCAGAGGGGACTTAAACTTTGTTGTTGTAAACAGAGTTAAAAATGTCCCGTCTGAATCATTTCAACTAAATCAGAGGAAAAAAACAAGTGAATTAAAAAGTGTTTAAACATGAAAAATATACATTTAAGTCTTAATATGTAGCTATCCAGCTAATGCTCATCATGTAGCCATCCAGCTAATGCTCATCATGTAGCCATCCAGCTAATGCTAATCATGTAGCCATCCAGCTAATGCTAATCATGTAGCCATCCAGCTAATGCTAATCATGTAGCCATTCAGCTAATGCTAAATATGTAGCCATCGAGCTAATGCTAAATATGTAGCCATCCAGCTAATGATAATCATGTAGCCACCAGCTAATGCTAATCATGTAGCCACCAGCTAATGCTAATCATGTAGCCACCAACTAATGCCAAAGTTATTACCACTATTAGAATTAAAATACACACCTTAAAAAACCTTGATAAATAAAGATAATTTAGTTGTGTCAATAAATGAAAGTCTTTAAATCGATTCATCTTCCAAAATCACATTTGGTGAAATATTAGCGTTTTATTGTAAAAATGTAATGAGCAGTTTTTTTTCTCCACAAGTGACAGAAAATGTTTCAACCCAAATCATGATAAAATGTAAAGTCTCTCATCATGTGGAGACATTAATACAGTCAATAAAAGGAAAATAGTTGTATAAATGTGACAACATGTTTTTATTGTTACACTTGATCTTGTATCGTCTATTTTAATCAAACACATTCAGTCACTAACAGGGAAAAGATACGTTTCTTTTTTAATCCCACTTTCACATTACTTCTTTACTTTTTGTAATAAAATGCACCAGAATCAGTTCCTTCTGTTAACTTATAGACACAAGGTGATCTGCTGACTAGAAAAGTTGCATTTCAACGTCTATATAAGGTGTTTTTTTCCCACCGCGGTTCATCAGGACTGTGAAGCTGAAGCTCCACAGCTGCTGTTATTGTGTGACTGTACATCAGCAGAATAAATAAAGTGCTGCTGTGACTGCCGCTGGTCTCTGTGTGTTACCAGGGGAGATGTTCTGAGGTCTGTCAGAGCTCAACAGGTTCACTTCTCCCTGCCAGGAGGAGGAGGAGCTCCACTCACCAGTCTGACCGTCACTGCTGGGAACCCGCAAAGTTACCAGTTGATACCCGCCTCCAAACTGGGAGAGAACTCTGGAGCTTAACGACAGATAATGTTGTCGTCACTCCAAAATCTAACATGTCAATTAAATGCTTCCTGCTTCCCGGCGTCAGATTGGTTGTTACGGTGTGTCCTCGGTCTGCTATGGCGTCAGATGTTCCAGTCAATCACCTGGTAGAACAGAGCCTTGAGGAGGCGGGCCTCGTAGGTGACGGTGTTCTTCCCGCTGTGGATGCGGACTTCCTCCAGAGGCTGCTCGATGAGGGCCGGAACCTCCTTCCCGTAAACTGCAGGGCGACAAAACCCAGATGATTACTGTCATTATTACATTTGATTGTTTTGATATCACAAATATCAAAACAACAAACTCTCACATACATTACAAAGGCTCAAACCCACGTAGATCTACAGCAGATAGATTTTGTTTCTCTGTTCAAACAATCTACATATTAACTCCAAACCTGCAGAGCAAAAGGTGGTTAGACCAGCGGACAAACTCAGAAATCACTCCAGGAAAGGGAGTATTTTTAATATATTTACTTCCCGTCTTTATGATGTAGAATGTAGTAAATAGATTACATGGTGTAAGTTTAACTTAACTACAAAAATCACAGTACAAGTAGCCAAAAATCTTTAATGAATTTACCAATCACCTTTTAAAAAGTAGTGTTATGTGGTAAAAATTGTGTGTGTGTGTGTGTGTGTGTGTGTGTGTGTGTGTGTGTGTGTGTGTGTGTGTGTGTGTGTGTGTGTGTGTGTGTGTGTGTGTGTGCTCACCCTCGCAGTGTTCCAGGAACTGGACACAGTCCTGGACCACAGCGTCTCTCAGCAGGATCATGTGTTTGGACATGTTCTCCAGCAGGGAGAGGAAGCAGCGCTTAGCGTAGAACCAGGTGTCTGTCCCCAGCTACACACACACACACACACACACACACACACACACACACACACACACACACACACACACACACACACACACACACACACAGAATCAAAAGTTAATACATTTGTTAAAAATAAACTCAGACTTTGTGCAGGTTAAACTAGAGTGTGTTTAAGAAGCAGTGAGGAGAATGAAAACCATGAGAATAATGGGAATGGAGAGAACGAAGAGAATGAGAACGATGAGCATGATGAGAATGAGGAGGATCCACAGCGAGGAGCAGACGGTTGTGTTGTCAGCTGGAGTGTTGGGGGCTTGAAGAGGCCGTCTGGGTCTCGGAGGCTCAGTGGGAGTTCTTGGCTGAAGCTGGTTCTGCCAGATTTGACTCACCTGTTAAAACTTCGATTCATGAGAGCGACACGTTGGAAAGCCGGCGCTCGGCGTGACGCAGTGAACTCACCTTCTTGTTGTACGGCTCCAGGCTCTTGATGACGCGGGAGATGCCGAAGTCGTGGTTTCCTTTGGCACAGTACAGAGTCCTGAGACACAAAGCAGAGGACACCGTGAACCTTCTTCTACCTCTGCTCCGTGCTGCCAGACACTTCAGTACTCTATTACAGTTACTAGTTAGTCCTTCACTGACCGCAAATAAGAATATCAAGAGGACAGAACTGATTTTATTCCATTAAAAGTACGATGGGAATCCACTGATGGACTTCAGGTCGATGAATGAATGATAGAATCACGTCTTCCCGTTTGGACTGACCCGATCACCAGGTTGACGATGCACAGGTGGAACACCTTCTTGTCCGGGTCGTCATATGAGATCTGCTCCTCCTCTTTCTCGATCTTCCTCATCAGCTCCTCGGCCTGTGGCGACAGAGAAAGAGCTCATTGACGGAGCGCTGCTAGTGAGGAGATGAAAACCTCCAGACCCTCTGAGCGTCACCTCTTTGTTCTGGCTGGTCATGATGTAGGACACACACAGGTTGGCGAGGACCACGGCGCTCACGTTCAGGATCTGCCAGGAGAGACAAACACACATTTACTGGACACAATCCCAGGAACACACAGCAGAGCTGACCCCTCAGTGACGGCGCCAGAACATTTAATAATAAAAAGAAAAAGAATCTCACTGTCAATCATTGAGTTTTCTTTACATCTCGTTATACTACAAGTGGCTCTGAGTGCTGCTGAGGACAGTTAACCTGAAAATACTGCTAAACAGCAGTAAACTGCTTTAAATCTCACTACAAGATCAGGACGAGTCTGTCAGGAGGTAACTCATCACTGATGATGAACATTACAAGATGCAGACGACACGCAGCTCTATGTGTCAGTGTCAGTGGATGAGTCACAACGGTTTTACAACTTCACCCAGAAAACAAATGGAGGTAATTGTTTTGGGCCTAAAGAGGAAAGGTTAAAGGTCAGCGCTCATCTTGGCTCCATGTCATTTAGGACATCAAATAAAGACCTGAAATTCAACAACCACATTATGACAAGAACAAGATATTTCCAGAATTAAAGGATTTCTGAGTGAACACTATTCAGAGAAACTTGCTCATGCAAAATAATCCAATATTTGGGATTAAAGGGGAGAAGTTCTGAGGTCATGAAGATCAAAGGTCACTGCAAACAAGCAGAGAATCACTGCACAGCAGGGCGCCATGCTCAGACGTGGAACACTGCAAGGACAAAAACACTCAAACTCTGCGGCTGGTTTCCGGTGTTACCGAGACTTTGCACTTGCAGGGACACTCCTGAATGTTACACTGCTCCACCTGCACACAGAGCCCAGCGCTTCAGTCCGGAGCTAACGCCGCGGCGCCGGCGCCGAGGAAGGGAGGCCCCGCCCACTCACGTTGTCGTAGTGCTTCTTGACGATGGGCTCGTAGAAGCCGATGGCCTCCTTGTATTTGTTCTGCATGAAGAGCACGTGGGCCACGTTCAGCTTCCAGGTGTCGTCGTCGTTGCAAACCTCCACCGACTTCCGGAAGATCTTCTCCACCATCTGGTAGTTGTCCCTGTTCCAGTAGATCTTGGCCTGGGCCATGAGGACCACGATGTACCTGAGGGCCGTGGGGCGGGAGTGAGGACTGCACACCTGGAGAGTGTGTGTGTGTGTGTGTGTGTGTGTGTGTGTGTGTGTGTGTGTGTGTGTGTGTGTGTGTGTGTGTGTGTGTGTGTGTCCCGACTTTTCCTGCATCAGGTCGTAGTCCTGCAGAGTTTTCTTCTGTGCCTCGTCGTCTCGAACCACCTGGGCCTCCTGCACCTGACGGAGGAGATAAATACGTCCAAACATCCGTTTCTCTTGGTCAGATCAGGAGAAGTTTAAAAACTAAACTCAACTTCTCAAGCTGACAAACTGGGTGTTGTTCAACGTGTGTTAACGCCACTGTGACGTCTGAACTGAGCAGGAGCTGAAGAAATGAAGTGTTTTCGTGCTGAAACGGATGGATGGAGTCATAGTAAATCAGTCTGAACTGGAACTAATTGATGGTATAGATCAGCAATCTGAGACCTTTAGGACCAACAGAACTGTCTTTATGAAGCTCCATCGAATGATTTGTCTCCAGCTGTGAAATGTGAATGCAGATTGCATTCATGAAGTGTCACAGCTACAATCTAGATCGGTTTTATTATATTCTTAGTTATTTTAACCATTTTTAGAAATTTTTTCCTCTTTTTTTATATGAATTTTCCTGCTTTAGTTATTTTACACATCTGGGATATTTGACTGTTTTTAGCTCTTCAGATGTTTATGGCCACTATAGATTTCCTAATGGTTCGATCATAACAAGTATTTTCCCTCTTTCTTCTTTAATTTTATTTTACATTTTTCATTTTCTCCACCTTCTTTATTTTTGTCTTTTTCCCTATTCTTTAAATGTCTTGAATTTTTTTTTCCTTTCTCCATTTTTCTTCTATTTAATGTTTTCTCCTTTTTCTATACAAACAATTTAATGATTTAAGTTTGAACAGTTTTCCTGCATTATTTTACTTTTTGAGTAGTCTTAGCAATCCCAGCTGTCGCGGTTTGTTTAGCTGTTTTACCTTCTTTAGCTGGAGATCAGAGTATTTTTATAAATCAGTGTGGTATGCAAATAAAAAAAAAGAAGAAAACCAAATGATAAATTTTCTGAATCGAGGGAAGAGCCACATGTGTCTCCAGAGGTTGAACACCTCGGACCAGAGTAATCTTTTTGGGAATGCTGAGGAGTAATTAATAAATTCATTTTGATGTCCTATCTAGAACCTTTCATGATGACATGAATGGTACCAGGGTTTATGAAAAAAACAAACAATAAAAAAACAAGGTTTTGCCTTGTTTCATAAAATGAGCTCAAATAAATATTGTTATCATACATATGAGGTTTAACAACATATAAAGAGACGAAACGTCCTCATTTTACTACACATGATGAGTTCTGTGTGACCATATGATCCATTATCACCGTTTATTGTTATACTAACGTTGCTCCTTTGTCTCGTGCTCTTCTGTAGGAACGACAGAATGATTTGATGTGTGTAGGAATGATAGAATGATTTGAGGTGTGTAGGAACGACAGAATGATTTGATGTGTGTAGGAATGATAGAATGATTTGAGGTGTGTAGGAACGACAGAATGATTTGAGGTGTGTAGGAACGACAGAATGATTTGATGTGTGTAGGAATGAATAAAACTGTATCTGTGGTTAACGGCAGGACGACAAAGCACATGAGGGCAACCTGCTTCGCCAGCTTGCGCAGCTGCTCCGTCAGTTTTCCGTTCATCTCGTCCAACTTCCTGTACGCCTGCGACACAGAGATCATGGAAAAATAAAAGAAAGCAGCAGCACATTGGTTCACTGGTCTGTCCTCTGCAGCGCCTCATGTCTCAGCACGCTGCTGCTAATACCTCTGCAGGGACATCATTTCATCTCCCTGAGAAAAAGTCTAGAAAGAAAAAACTTAATAAAAGAGTGGAAGTCGTATTTTTCAACAAGTCAAATGTTTTCATGTTATAATGTAGACTGTATTTAAGCTTTATCTCTGTTTCCTGTTGCCCTTTAAAAAAAGAGGTTGTATGTGTGGATGTCTACGTTCACTCCACAGTAAGAAGATGAAACCCAACACAGCTGTCCAGATGTTGAGCTCCTCCTCCTACGTGGCGTCACTGAAGTTGTTTCCCCGGGATGCAGACAGAGACGGTAAACAGAAGCAGAACACAGAAACAACAGCGTTTCACACCGAACCTCTTCCGGTGCCGTCTGGCAGGTCAGCAGCGCGTCCAGGAACTCGTACATGTACTGCAGAGCAAAGGAGACAAGCACAACTTCAACCTTCAACCCAATACTCAGAATCAGAAAGGGATTGTGGAAAATAAATCCAGAAGAAAGTCTGTGAGAGGAAGCTGTGTCTTGTGGATCTGGCAGTGGGGACGGACTCACAGGAGACAGGAACTTGTAGGTGAGGTGAGCGTTTTCTGCCAGGACGTCAGCTGCCAGGTCGAAGTACTGAGGAGACATCATTCAGCACAGTAATCTGAGTACTGCTTACAGGAGACGCAAGCACACAAACTTCCATTCTTTGTGGCTCCTGAGGCAGTTCCTCAAAATCAATGTGTGTGTGTGTGTGTGTGTGTGTGTGTGTGTGTGTGTGTGTGTGTGTGTGTGTGTGTGTGTGTTTCTTCCTCAGTGATCACCTCGTGTTTGCAGTAGAGCAGCAGCAGGTTTCCGAAGGTGACGGGGGGGAAGGAGGGCTGCTGCAGGAGGAAGGCCAGCTTCTCAAAGCCCTCCGAGGGTTTAGGGTCCATGTTGACCAGAGCCTGGTTATGGAGGGTCACCGAGTCCAGCTCCTACACACACACACACACACACACACACACGTTAAAGAGCGTTAGAGAAGCTGCATCTGTGCTACACACTGTGTGAATCATCGACTCATTTTGATCTGAATTATATTTTTTTTCTTGAATTTGATGGAAGCAAAAGTAACAAAATCCAACAAGCTGCACTGAGGGTGAGACTCCAGCAGGGGGCAGTGTCTGTGCACTGAGAGCTCAGAGGAGGGAACCATGAGAACATTGGATTATTGTGTGAACACACACACACACACACACACACACACACACACACACACACACACACACACACACACACACACACACATACACATACACACACAGAGAGCAGAGAGGGTGCTGTTACCTCCTCAGACCTCGGGGGCATGTCTGTCAGAGCCTCCTGAGCTCCTTTCACTGCAGGAACAAACAAAGAGCAGCTTAAGTCAGGGTGGACAGACACACTGACCTGCACAACGCTGCTAATATCCTAAACATGAGCAAGTCATCACGAAGAGGGGAAACATGGAGTCAAATGTGTTCTGTAATCCTGTCTACATGAAATATACTTGTAACCCTAACCCTAACCATGTAAACTACATCAGTCATCCTCTATAGTAAGCATATCGCAATAAAGTACTTTAGATTGCTTCCTTCAAAGGAATAATAAAATCAAAAAGTAAATTTTTGGAACTTTGATTGTATAGAAAGGAAAAGAAAAGTCCCTGAAGCAGGTATGCAGGAGTGCACGAGGTTTGGAGATTCTTTGACATAAAGAAGAAAGACCACAGTAAGACTGACTGTAGATTATGTTCTGCTCAAACATGACGAGGAGGAGAACGGTAGCTCTACGACAGCAGCACTGTTTCTTTGTCTTCACAGACAGGTGGAGGAGAAGGTAAAGAGCGGAGAGGAGTGACTCCTGCGACTCTTTGAGGCTTCTGTTCCAATCACTTCCTGTGGTTCAGGTGTGACGCCGCCGGCTGTTTGAAGTGAGACTCGCTCGTCCTGCTTCCTGCTCGGCCTCTGATCGCTGCTCTCTGAAGCTTGAAAAGCTGAGAGGGCCGAGGAAGGAGGCAGACGGTGCTGCTATGGAACATCTTTACAGACTCCCTGACTGATGTTTTATTTATTTATTTGTCTGTTCGGTCTCTGAGGCTGAAGACGTTGGTCATTATGTTGAGGAACTCCAAACACAGTATTGTGATGGTGTTATGGACTCTGAGATGATTTGTTCTGCTTTAACAAACCAGATCAAACGTTCACAGCCTGACAAAAGCAAATAACAACGATTGGATTTCAGATTATTTCCCTTCTAGTTGAGTTTTGCGGTTTGAAGAGAAGTTACTTCCTTAAAGTATCTGTAAAAAAAAAGAAATGTAAAGAATTTCTCCCTGCAATTGATCAAGTATTTCTATTTAATTCTTTTCTAAAACTACATTTGAATTGTTACACGGGACTTAATTCTGCAGAAAGATCCACTGGAGCTAACAGGCTAACATGTAGGCCTGGTGTGGTGTAATACCAGTCTGAACCAGTAGGTGGTGCAGTGAGTCACACAAGTCATGTTACTCAGCAGCACCACCTGGTGGACACAGGTGTCATGACACTGATGTTACTGCGCTGTGCAGCCAGCAGTGTGAGAGGAGTTCAGGCTGGGCGCTACGTGTCCTGATGGCCGGCGGCAGCAGAGCGAAGGTCTTACGGTTCTTCAGCTGGTACTCGATGGCGGCTTTGAGGTTGAAGGCTTCGATCAGGGCCGTCTGGCGCAGAACCAGCGTGTTTCCCACGCTGGGCAGGTCGATGCCTTCGGTCGTCATCCCCACACTCAGCTCTAGTTCAGAGAAGAAGAAAAACACGTCACAAAGAAGCTAAAACAACCAAAGGTGAGGCTGTTCAGGTGTTTCTACCTGGATGCTCTTTGATTCCTCGCTCGATGATCTCTCCGATGTACTTCAGGGCCTGGTTGTAGTTCTTCAGGTTGTAGTGGGTCAGGGCGATGTTGTAGGACAGCGCTGAAAATCACCAACAAGAAGGTGAGAGTCCAATGGAGGTCTTTCCCTCCGGTCGGGATCACTCCGGTTGAAATGTTTCATATTAAGTTTCTTTCTTCTTTAGTTGAGTGAAGCTACTGGAGAAAAGCCAGACATGCTGAGGGAGAACATGCAGACCGGACTGGAGGTGGAATAAATGAAGTTAATCACATTCCTCTTGTTTTATGAGCAGCCTGTCACGCTGTGCTGGAGCTGAGGGAGGGGTTACCTGGCAGGTAGCCCAGCACCTGCATGGCCGACATGAACTTCTTGCAGGCCTCCTCGTACTTCCCGTCCTGGTAGAGCAGACAGCCGCTGTTGTAGATGTAGTCCGGGTCGTCTGGAGGCAGCAGCTCCAGCAGAGACTGGAATCAAACCGGCACACACTCAGTGTGCGTGTGTGTGTGTGTGTGTGTGTGTGTGTGTGTGTGTGTGTGTGTGTGTGTGTGCGTGCATGTTCACCGTGGAGGCAGAGTATTCCTCCTCGCAGTATTTGATGCAGGCCTGCAGTTTGACCATCTACAGCACAGAGAGAGAGAGAAGGGGGGGGGGGGGGGGGGGGGGGGGGGGGGTTGGGGGGTCAACTCTGATCTAAACTCATGTCAACGACTCATTTTCAGGACCTGCAACTTGTTTTCCTGCAATTAAGCGAACGGCGCCTCACAGAAACATTCTAATAAACTCCCGTGGTGTTGTTATTATTTCATTTCTGTTATTTCCTCCTCATGTGGGTCCCGGTCCTCCCCCCGTTTCATTTTCCTTCTGAGTCTCATTCCTCTGCCTTTTAATGCAGTTTCTTTTTTAACCACAGGACCTCATAAACTTTGTTTTGATGTACAACATATTTAAATAAACTCCTCACAAAAAGCTTTGAAGTGAATTTCAGGATGAACTTGAACCTTTCCAGGTAGTCGAGAGTAAAACTAAAAAAGTTCTCTACATTTAATAAAACAGATCAGTTTAATGTCACGTCTCCACTTGTCAAACTGCCAATCACAGAAAACATGGAGCCGAGGAAAGTGATTGAAAGTTACAAATACTTTTAGGCACATGTATGGACATGGACAGAATAAATCAAAGTGAAGGTGAAACCGGGTCGAGCTGAGCGCTGATTTGACTGAGGAGAGAGAAACCTGAAGGAAACTGTCAACTCTGATCCAAACTCACGTCCATGACTCATTTTCATGAGTTGCAACTTGTTTTCCTGCAATTAAACCAACGCCGCCACACAGAAACGCCATAAATCTTCTTCCGTGGCGCCGCCGCGATAAAGATAGACTGCAGGTTCTGAGCTGGTCTGTGGAGCTGCTGCAGAACCAACGCAGGAGCGAGCGACAGACGGCGGAAACAAAGCGTCAAGAATTCAGTGGGTAAAGTGAAATTACTCCTAAATCTGATGGAACAGCTGGCTTCCTTCATCCATCCATCCCTCCATCCATCCGTCCATCCATCCATCCATCCATCCATCCATCCATCCATCCATCCCTCCCTCCCTCCCTCCCTCCATCCATCCCTCCATCCATCCCCCCATCCATCCCTCCATCCATCCCTCCATCCATCCATCCATCCATCCCTCCATCCCTCCATCCATCCCTCCATCCATCCACCCCTCCATCATCCATCCCACTTATCCAGTTCAGCGTTGGGAGGTGTTGGAGCTGATCCCAGCCTACTGTGGGCGAGGGCAGGGTTCACCTGGACAGGTTGCCAGTCTGTCACAGGGTGGCTTCTTTCAGGTCCTCATAAAACTCCAGTAACACATTTAGTTTAACTCGATTCTAAAACATCAGAAAATAACAGACATGGAAAAATATAAACGTGTGTGTGTGTGTGTGTGTGTGTGTGTGTGTGTGTGTGTGTGTGTGTGTGTGTGTGTGTGTGTGTGTGTGTGCACCTTGGTGTGGCTCTTGGGGTTATCCAGGGCGAAGGCGGCCCTGGCGGCGTCAGCATAAGCTCCAGCCAGGTAGAGCGCCTGAGCGTAGTACAGCTTGTACTCCTCCACCTCGGGGTGGAGCTGGGTGAGCTGCTCGTAGCACTCCGAGGCGCCGCTGAAGTCCTGGATGTGGTAGTAACAGAAGCCCAGCAGAGAGAGCGCCGCCCTGGACTGAGAGACAGGAAGCACAGCCTCAGACTCCAGTCTGACTGAGATCATCCAGCAGAAAACCAAAGAGGCTGCAGGAAGACTCATTGATATTCAGGATTCGGCCCAACTGCTTTGGCACTGGGGTTGAGATGAGTTCTACCTTTGCAGGTCTTTTGTGTGTATTCATGGTAACATTTGATCCATTTCCTTTAGTTTTTAAACCTTGAGCCTGTTTTCTTAGTTTTTCAGTCACTTAAATATTTTTTTGCTATTTTTATCCCTTTAATTTAGTTTTCATACCTTTTAGCTGATCATCAATTTGTTTCTATTAGAGGCACCCCTGAGTGTTATATGGGTATTCTTGAGCTTTATTATCTTACGTGTTTCTGATATTATTAAATATATGTATGTACAGGTTTTGCCTCAAAGTATGAAGGATTTTTCAGATTTGTGTCTTATTATATTATTTCCATCCTGCCATCTGAATATTTTTAATGTTCTTAGTTTGTTCTTTTTTAAATACGGGTGGTTTCTGCCTTTTGCTGGTCTTTTTTTGTCTCTCAGTAGAAGTCCAGATTATTAGTCTACTTTGGATCAAGCTTGATCTTTTTTCTTCAGTTTGAATCCCTGATTGATGATCTATGATGTCTTTATAAGACTCTCACCTTGGTGTGTTTTTGAAGTTGTCCATTGAGGGTGTGAATTGCTTCCACATACTGACTGTCTTGGATCTAGGAGAGAAATCAAAATGAGGGGTGAGATGGACTGTGGTGTCAGAGAGGAGGTCCAGACGGAATGAGGACCATCCTGTTCAGTGTCTCTCAGCCCTCCATGACGTCCTGGATCAGGAGTACTACTACATCAAATACTACAGCCACAGGAGATCCTGGAACTACTACTTTTCTGTATAAATACCTGCTTTCACTGTCAACCACTTGTTCCTTTTATATCCAACCTACATTTATTTAACATGCGTGAACAAGAATTAAACTCTGAAACAACACAGTTTATTTTCAATGTATTTTCCTTTATTTATATAAGCATCACAGTACCAGTAAAAAGCAATATAATAATAAGTTTGCGGACTTTCCTGACCATTCCTTTAAAAGCCGTGTGTGTGTGTGTGTGTGTGTGTGTGTGTGTGTGTGTGTGTGTGTGTGTGTGTGTGTGTGTGTGTGTGTGTGTGTGTGTGTGTGTGTGTGTGTGTGTGTGTGTGTGTGTGTGTTATTGAGCAGGAGACTGAAAAAGAAGTTTAGAACACGACGATGCAGCGCTGCTAAGCTAACAGGCTAACACCAAACCAAACGACAGCTTTCTCACCAGTTTGTAGATGGTGGCCGTGAATTCTCCGTCTTTTATGGTTGTCATGACTTCATGTGAAAGGCTGAAAACATCCAAACGACCCGCAGCGCCGTTTATTTACGGACTATTGCATGTAGCATGAAGCATTTAGCTTCTGTTTAGTGGAAGGAGCGAAAGCGTAGCAGCCGTTACTAGGCAACAGAGGAGACCGGAAGAACAGGTTTTGACGGACGTGAATATCAGCCAATCAGAATCAAGGATCATTGGCAGAAGCCAACCCCTTTTTTACTCCCTTATATTTAACGGTGTTCGTTCATGAACGAGTTAAAGACATGAGAAAGTTAATGAGATAAGATGTTTTATTACATATTTTCTGTAGAGTTTTCATTTTAGGAGCTTCTCACCTTTATTTTTACGATGTTATCACGTCTACATCTTCCTTAGATGAAGCTTCTCTGATGGTTTCTCCTCAGTTAATAGTTTAGAGTTCAGTTGTTTTGTTGATGTAAAGCTATAAATGAATGAATAAATACTATTTCAGTTTTCTATATGTGAGAAAATGTGCAGTTGAACTGACAAATAAAGCGTCTCTTGACTTTTTTCTGTGCGTAGATCTTTCCTGTGATTTGTTTTGTATGTTTCTGCTTCCTGTGGTCAGGTTATAGTTATATGTGTAGTTTATAGTCCATCTCCAATTTCAAGCTGTTTTGCATCTTTTTATTGGTGTCTTTTCTTTATTTGTGGTTGTTTGATTGAATTTCCTTTCTTTCTTTCTTTACTTTAATCAGGCCCATCTCTTTTAGCTCAGTTTTTCCCCTTTATTTCTGGACTCCTGCCAGTTTCTTTCAGTTTTCAGAACAATCACATTTACCTTTGCTCAGGTTAACTGCAGCTTTCTCCTCGTTGTGGATAGTGAACACACACGTGGTTATTCTGAGCCTCCTGTTGGTGTTGTGAGTGTTGGTCGGAGTCTGCGTTGGGTCGTTCTCTCACTCAGGGTGGAGAGCATGAAATGCACGGACCGGTGAAATGCAGCAGTGATCTCATGTTCGAAGGATTCAGGACAAACCGAGGCCAGAACACATGAAACCAGCAGAAGTGTTGGAGCTTTGCCTCGAACCCAAACCGCAGGGCGCTGACCAATACCGGGCCTCCATAATGACGGGTTGCTCCTGTGTGTGTGTGTGTGTGTGTGTGTGTGTGTGTGTGTGTGTGTGTGTGTGTGTGTGTGTGTGTGTGTGTGTGTGTGTGTGTGTGTGTGTGTGTCTTTGCATGTGCTTGCATGCTTGTGAGCAGCAGGGTGTGTTTTCTCTGGGCTCAGTCTGCAGACCTGTCACTCACCTCAGTCAGACCAGAGGAAAACTGCAGGAGAGGAGCTGCTACTCGATTACTAGCAGGTATGAGCACAGATCTGGATCTATTGGATCTATTGGATCTATAGATTTAATTCTTTCACAGGTGGAGGGCTCAAAGTTCTGTTTGCATCATTATTTCTCCTTTAGCTTTACTTATTAAGCTTTCTCTGTTTTCAGTTTACTTTATCTGTTCTCAAAACAGCTTTAAAAGTGACAAAATGACGTGTGTATATGTGTGTGTGTGTGTGTGTGTGTGTGTGTGTGTGTGTGTGTGTGTGTGTGTGTGTGTGTGTGTGTGTGTGTGTGTAATTACATTTGTGTGCCTGTAGTGAGAATTGTGTTACAGATTTGTATATGTACATCACAATATGTGTGAAACAAGAGATTGAATTGAACACACACACACACACACACACACACACACACACACACACACACACACACACACACACACACACACACACACACACACACACACACACACACACACACACACACACACACACACACGCTGGCGTGCTGCAGATTA
The DNA here is from genome assembly GCF_963383615.2 of Lipophrys pholis. NCBI lineage: Eukaryota > Metazoa > Chordata > Actinopteri > Blenniiformes > Blenniidae > Lipophrys > Lipophrys pholis. Next base: position 583,888 of record NC_137647.1, read on the forward strand.
AAGTGAATGTGACTCTTCATTGATGTGCAGCATGAATTTAAATCAGGCATCTGCCAGTGAAATATTGAGCGTATGTGGCGATGCCTTTGTGATTCTTCATTCTGAAACATGATCAAACCTGCTGCAGCGGCGTGACTTCAATTATAAATATATATAAATATATATATATATATATAAAACTTAAAAACTTTTTTAAATTAAAGTAGTGGGAGACGTGTTTATTAAGGTACAGTATATACATTAAAAAAATGCAGCCAAGATACAATAGTTTTTTAGAATATATTTTTAGACCTCTAGAAAGAATTTGTAACTATGAAGTGCATCTCCATTCAGCCATAACCACGTCTATTTAAACGACACACATAACGGGACATATTCCAAATGAAGTGAGAAAACTACATAAAATAAAAGCCTTATAGTGCCAACTAGTGGCCCTACAGAAAAACTACATCGTTTTCAGGATCAAGATGCATTTTCACTTCAAATGTTGTCATGTAGGTGGACCAGTGAGATGCCTGCAGGTCTTCTCCTTCTCTCTCTCTCTCTCTCTCTCTCTCTCTCTCTCTCTCTCTCTCTCTCTCTCTCTCTCTCTCTCTCTCTCTCTCTCTCTCTCTCTCTCACACCCTCTGATGTGGCCAGGCGTGTCTCTGTTCAGGTGCTGGTTGGATCATGGCCTCCAGACTGAGCGTGCTGCTGATCCTGGTCTTCACAGTGTCCACGGTGCTGGCCCAGAGGAGACGGCCCACCTCCTCCTCCACCTCCACCTCCTCCTCCTCCTCCACTGACGAGTGGAACTACAGGGATGGCTGTGAGTGTAGATCGTTTTGCTTTTCTATCAGTTGGACCCTCATTCGGCTTCCCGTGGTCTAAAGATCTGATTCACGTTGCCCTCTAGTGGTTGCATTTATTACAACAGCAGCAATGTATGGAGGAAGGTAGGATGTACTGGTTCTCAACACTCTTTTCCCTTCAGTTTACCTTCAGAAATATTCCGTCAACCCGCTTTCTGATCTCTGATTGACCAAACCTGGTGTCTGTGTCTGTTGTTTCCATTCCAGCTGAGAGGGTCAACATGCGCAATGTGGCCAACCTGACGCAGGTTCTGGACAACTGGAGGTTTGACATGCTGAACCAGATGAAAGGCCTGCTGCAGAACGACCACCAGTCCTTGCTGCCGGACTACGCCAGGTAGGAGGGGGCGGGGTCACCGGGGCTCCGTTTACACAACGTTCTCAAGTAATGGATGTTTCTTTACACTGGAAAGGGTGTCGAGGTTGAATTTATCAAAATGCAGCGGGGGGGTTCTCCCTCTCCTTCTCCTTCTTCTCCTCCTCCTTCTCCTTCTCCTCCTCCTCCCCCTCCTCCTCCTCCTTCTCCTCCTCCTCCCCCTCCTCCTCCTCCTTCTCCTCCTTCTCCTCCTCCTCCCCCCTCCTCCTCCTCCTTCTCCTCCTTCTCCTCCTCCTCCCCCTCCTCCTCCTCCTTCTCCTCCTTCTCCTCCTTCTCCTTCTCCTTCTCCTCCTCCTTCTCCTTCTCCTCCTTCTCCTTCTCCTTCTCCTTCTCCTTCTCCTTCTCCTTCTTCTTCTCCTCCCCCTCCTCCCCCTCCTCCTCCTCCTCCTCCTCCTCCTCCTCCTCCTCCTCTGGTTCTGTATGAAGTCAATGTGTTGCAGCTCAAACTGCCATTTAAAGGTCCAAATAGCAACGTGTTGCTATGGAGGGTGAGGAGTTCTCCATAGTGAAGTCCACTGCTTCCTGCCCACTTCCTTCCTCGGGCTGGGCTCAGTGGACGGGACGCTGCTGTGGTCCAGCAGTGAAAATAAGCAGCAGCCATTTAAATACTTTGCCTCCTTCGTTTACATTCAGTTCTCTGTCTCCCTCTGTTTTCTGTTCCTGCACTGAGCTGAAAGTCCTGATCTGAGCTGTTTGTATTCCTCCTCCAACATCAGATTATAGAGCATCTTCCTCCTCTAACATCAGATTATAGAACATCTTCCTCCTCCAACATCAGATTATAGAGCATCTTCCTCCTCGAACATCAGATTATAGAGCATCTTCCTCCTCTAACATCAGATTATAGAGCATCTTCCTCCTCCAACATCAGATTATAGAACATCTTCCTCCTCTAACATCAGATTATAGAGCATCTTCCTCCTCCAACATCAGATTATAGAGCATCTTCCTCCTCCAACATCAGATTATAGAGCATCTTCCTCCTCCAACATCAGATTATAGAACATCTTCCTCCTCTAACATCAGATTATAGAGCATCTTCCTCCTCTAACTGATGAAACTTCAGATGAACCTGATGAGTGAATCAGTCATTATTAATCCTGAGTAACTAGTTACTTTATATTCTCTCTGCAGGAACTAGGACAGTAACTCCAAGACTTTTTCACATGAATTGTAATCCCTCACTAGATTTCAGCTGCTGTTGTGAAAAGAGTGTGTGCTGCTGTGTTCAGGATCCAGCCGCTCTCCGAGGCGCTGGACGACCTCTACAAGGAGTTCAACGCCCTCAAGGCTCACCTGGGCGACCTGACCGAGAAGTTCACCGCCGTTGAGACGTTCATCGACGAGCAGAAGGCCGGCGCCGCCCCCCGCCGCCGCCGCCCCGGCTCCGGTGCCGCGGCAGCCTGGTGGGAGGAGGGTGGTGAAGAAGAAGGCCACGCCTTCATCCTAACCTGAAGATTCCTTCGTCCTGAACGAGCTTCTGCATGGCCTCTCTTGGTTTCTACAGCCACTGTCGCGCTGAGCTTCACACACTAGATGTTAGACGTTAACGTGTGAACAGTTTGTTTCTCATTTGCAGTTTATTGATCGCTAGTTAACCAAGGAAACACACTCCCGCCTCCACTAACAGTCCATTCTATGTTTAAGGCTGTTTTACCTGATGCATCAGTATTTCAATCTATTTTAGGGCCGGAGCCTTTCGCTGGACAAACTTGTCAAGGTGAACTTCTACTTTAGGACCCGCTAAATAAGTGTTTTCTCAACAAAAGTACTAAAAAGTATCTTTTCCCAGCTTCTCACTTTAAATAAAAACAGTATACTTGGATTTGTAGAATATAAACAATAAATCTGAACGTTGAAGTCAGATTGAATGAACAATTTGATGGTAGTCTACACTTTGGATCACGTCCAGTGTTGCAATACCACTTTGGACCTCAAGGTGGTGTCACATCTCTCCTGTGATCAATCCAACAGGAGGACTGGTGAGTTGTGAATATTTATTCAAAAGAACAATATGTTATATTGTTAAGATAAAACAAAGAATTACCTAAAATAATAAACAGGTCATCGGTGTGCAGAGATAATCCGTTAACGGTAACAAGGTGGATTACCAACCCACAGTTTGTCCACCACTTCGTTCCAAAATGTGACTTTGGCAAAGAAGAGTCAGGTGACAACACCGGTTATACCGGCAAACTAAGCCTTAGAATGAGGTCAATGACTCACCACCGCCCCCTAATGGACAATGGCAGCATTGCAGAAACCTTAACAAGGTCAATCTTATTTCTCTTGATTAAATAAAATATCAATACATTGCAATATTTCTGAAAGGTTTTGCAATTAAACGTTGATTCCTTGGACAGACACTGAGAGGAGGGAACTCTAAGAGTAAAACTTTGTACGCTCCATACTTGATTCTCAGACGAAATAAATAAAGTAGGAACTTCCAACTCAGATAAGAGCAACACATGAACATCTGATGGAGCGACCCCTGCAAGTGTAACCAAGTACAACACGTTTTAGAGGATTTTGAAAGTTTTTCACAGATTTCTTGGTGATATTCACTGCTTGGCTCGGCTTTCTGGTTATATGAGCTGCGAATAAACTGCCTTATTGCATCCAGTCATCCGTTCAGCGGTTGTTTCTTCAAAATTGAGTTTACTTTGACGTGAAATGAGAGGAGCTGCAGATACGCACAAGTATGAGCTGCCCTGAATAAATCTTCTCCATAACTTCATCAGATCAGGCTGGAACACTTCTGACTCAAACCTTAAGGAAAGTCACTGTCCGGTGACGATATCTGCCCTGATTCTGGGGCTTTTATATCCCCATAAGGAAATTGTTCTCAGGGTACGTCAGTGCTTTAAATATGTGGCCAAATAATTAAGTACAAAGATTTGTGAGCATGAAATATAATCCATGTAAGGCTTCAAATCTTGCAACAAAAAAGGAAAAACACAAAATTGAACCGGGTCCCTGGGCTCTGACCCAAATTTGTATTACGTCAGAGGCACTGAGAGGAAGAGCAGTAATCCCAAACATGTACTGTAGCATACTGTGTGTAATCTGCTGCTGCTCTCACTTTTCACCGGCTGTGGGCGAGGAAGTGGGACGAGCCGTTCTCCAGGTGAGGAGGCCCAAGGAAAAGGTCCAAACAGGAGGAGACTGAAAGCTGAAGACTGCCACAGGTTGGGGAGTGTTCTGGTTTAATTAGGTCTACAAACAGCTGAAGATTACTGTGAAACTTTAGATCAGCTGCTGAAGCTTCTGGGGGCTGATTCTCCTCCAAAAATATGAAATGCACCTTTAGTTTTATCAGAGACAGAGTGAAGCTCTATCCATGTTCAGTGTTTCACCAATCAGAGATGCAGAGGTCCAATTAAGAGCCAAAGCCCAACAAGAGTCAAGATAGTTATTTAACAGTTTCAGGCCAGAACGTTTAAAACTGAAAACACGGAGTTCTGGGGTTTTTCTTTCAGAAAAAGTTTGTGTTTACACGGCAACGTCCTGAGAAACAACGTCCTGAGAAACAACGTCCTTAAAAACAATGTCGCTAAAAAACAACCTCGCTAAAAACAACCTCGTGAGAGACAACGTTCCGAGAGACAACGTCCTGAGAGACAACCTCGTGAGAGACAATGTCCTGAGAGACAACCTCGTGAGGGACAACGTCCTTCAAAACGTCTGTTTCCACAGAAACGCTGAAAACGATGTAGTTCGCATGCCAGGCCACTAGTGGCTGCTGTTGTTTGTTTTTGTCATGAATCCACACACATGCAGCAGAGAACAACGTGCTCTAAACATTAACACCAGGATCACCATGGTCAGTATCAAGTCTTACTCGTCCGGGAGGCCGAGAAATCCAAGATGGCCGACATCAGGAAGACGGATATCGACACTATTTTGCTCGTTTTAGTGTCGCTCAGCTTGAAATTTGCCGGGAAAACCTGTCCGTTGTCTGTGTTTGGCAAGTTGTTTTCTTATTTCAGTGTTCATGGTAAAAAAAACAGTCATTGCACGCCGATTCCTCGGCTCAGGACAGGTTTCTCCTCGCCAGAGTCAGTGATGGTCGCCCAGTCATGTTATTTGCACATCGATGGACAAACATAAAAACCTTCGCCGAGGATTACGGATGACTGTCAAATCTAAAACTACCAAGTCCTATTGTAGTTATCGTCCTACTTCTCACACATTACTACGGCCATGGAGCACATTCGCAGTATCAGCGTTTCAGGAAAGTTGCATGTTCCCTGTTTCCATGGAGACGGACTGGAGCGTTTACAAAAAGTCTCCAGTGACTGCGAGCGCCGTTATCGCTTAAACAGCGATCCGAAAGGCTAAAAGAGTTTAGCGGTTTACTGTAAAACATTGTGATGTAGTCGGGGCGTCGTCTGTTTAGGATTTCAGGATCCAGGCGTTTTTAAAAGCTGCTGAACGAGTTCATGTAGTTTGAGGTGATTTACTAAAACTAAAACCGTGAGTGACATCACGTTCAAACCGGAGTATTTAAACGAGTGTTTTCAGTTCTGCATGGAGCCGGACGTGTTGGTCGAGGAAGTTATCAAACATATCACAGTACTACAGCAAATTAATGTGAATAGAATTTGAAGAAAAGGAGGTTTTTAGATGTTTTAAATCACATGAGCTCCTCCCACACCCAATATTCCTGCTGCTCTGATCTGACTGATTCTCACTGGATCTGCCTTCACACTTCTGTGCTCGTTTGTATGAGCTGAAGCTTCAGTGGATCAGACCCTGGAGAGAACCCCCCCCCCCCAGCTTTCAGGAAGCCAGGTTACATTTGGTTATTTCACACGTGGCTGCGGCTGAGGACCTGCAGAGAAACGTTTCCTCAGCAGGGTGAATGGAGCTTCACTCTCATCGCTCTTCTTTCCTCATCCCGTTGCGTCAAACCTCGAGCTTCCCTTCGCTGTCGCGGATCATAAAATTCAGTTTACTTTATCGGCTGAAAGTTTCTCTTCCTAAGTCCAGAAAATGAAGCGAGTGGCGGCCGGGCGACACGTCACCCAGGAAAAACGAAGCAATCAGGCCGCAGCTGAGACTGAAAACAGGAGGCGGTTCTACACGATTCCAAAATAAGAGTCTGATGACACACTGTGGACATGAAGGGCTGAAATATGTCGTATTTATTCTTCGATACTGCAACATACTGATAATAATACATAATATTTAGAAATTAATCCACATTTACAAAATACTTTTTCAAGTGAAAACACATCGTTTTGCTCTTTTGTTTCAGAAAAGTTTGGCTTTTACAGTTTTGAAAATGATATGTGTTTCCCTGGAAACAGCAGGAAGTGATTCTAACAATGAAAGCATTCATACGGTGGCCCTGAAGTCCAAAACACAACAACAAATCACTAAACACAACAACAACAAATCACTAAACACAACAACAAAACACTAAACAACAAATCACTAAACACAACAACAAAACACTAAACAACAAATCACTAAACACAACAACAAAACACTAAACAACAAATCACTAAACACAACAACAAAACACAACAACAAATCACTAAACACAACAACAAAACACTAAACAACAAATCACTAAACACAAGGACAACTTTAACAGAAGAGGTAGGTACCAGGGAGGGACGACAGCGCAGCTTCTGAACCGTGTGTGTGTGTGTGTGTGTGTGTGTGTGTGTGTGTGTGTGTGTGTGTGTGTGTGTGTGTGTGTGTGTGTGTGTGTGTGTGTAAACCCTCTGTATGGCGTCTTGTCCTCTGACAGACGATATGAGCGTCAGCGGGACTCTTATAATTGCCAGCGGTGTCTTTGACCTTTGACCTTTGACCTCTCCTTAGTGACCTGAAGGTCTTTTCAAGGTGACCATCAGGTCAACGTGAGGCCAAAAGAAAACATGAGAAAAAAAGTTTAAGGGATGTTTTTGGATAAATCTGAGATTGATTCCTGTGTTTTCCATCTGTCACACTGCTCTGTTTGTAGAGTCACACACACACACACACACACACACACACACACACACACACACACACACACACACACACACACACACACACACACACACAGGGTGCTGCCAGCTGCTACCGTCTGCTCAGCCTGCGTGACGTGCTTACCAATGTCAGACACATGTGGTCCTGTGTGTGTGTGTGTGTGTGTGTGTGTGTGTG
>NC_137647.1:596276-600955 GCF_963383615.2 Lipophrys pholis
CAGTGCTACTGAAGGTTAAACATCTTCCATGGTGCTGGAGCTGAGCTGGTTTGGGATGAATTAAGCTCCTCCTCCAGTAAAAAGTATATATATATGAAATAAAGGAACAAATCCACTGAAGCTTTTGTAACTGAAACTGAAATTGTTAAAGGAATCAGTTACAAACATACCAATCTATTGATCAACCAACCAACCAAACGACCAACCAAACGACCAACCAAACAAACAAACAACCAAACAACCAACCAAACGACCAACCAACCAACCAACCAAACAACCAACCAAACAACCAACACACCAACCAAACAAACAACCAACCAAACAACCAACCAACCAAACAACCAACCAAACGACCAACCAAACAACCAACCAAACAACCAACACACCAACCAACCAACCAAACGACCAACCAACCAACCAAACAAACAACCAACCAAACGACCAACCAACCAACCAACCAACCAACCAACCAACCAAACAACCAACCAACCAACCAAACAAACAACCAACCAAACAACCAACCAACCAAACAACCAACCAACCAACCAAACAAACAACCAACCAAACAAACAACCAACCAAACAACCAACCAACCAAACAACCAACCAAACGACCAACCAAACAACCAACCAAACAACCAACACACCAACCAACCAACCAAACGACCAACCAACCAACCAAACAAACAACCAACCAAACAACCAACCAACCAAACAACCAACCAAACGACCAACCAAACGACCAACCAAACAACCAACACACCAACAAACCAAGGAACTAACCGTGTCATCAACTACCCAAGAAAACCAAAAACAATCAGCAAACAAGAAACCAAATAATCCGTCAGGTGACAGATCAATCCAACATCCAATCCAACATCCAATCCAACATCCAATCCAACATCCAATCCAACATCCAATCCAACATCCAATCCAACATCTAATTGAGTTTTACATTCGTTTTTAAATAGTTTGAAATAAGTTTAGTGCTGATTTTGGTTTGTAGAAGGAAAATTACCGACTTTGGACCAAACTGTGTAGGAATAACAGCAGAACCTTAAAGTGTTAAATCACCTGTTTAAAAGGTTCTGGAGGATCTTCCTGCACCAGTTGGTCAGACGAAGGTTTGAAACCACATCTGAAGCCTTGGAGGGTTTTTAGAAACTCTGATGCAGCTGCAGACGGGCTGGAATCAGAGGTTCAGCTGAGGGAGGAAGGAGCTGCAGGTCAGCCTGGACCACAGGGAAATCAGAGGAAAGGAGGGATGAACTCTCACACACACACACACACACACACACACACACACACACACACACACACACACACACACACACACACACACACACACACACACACACACACACACACACACACACACACACACACACACACAGACAGATGGATTCATGCATTCAGCTCCTCTGCAGCTTAAAAGAGTCTGTAGCAGGTCACTGGGAGGATTTATCACAACATTTACAACCTTAAAGCTGCTCGCAGTTCCTTCCCGGCCAGCAGGGGGCAGAAGAAGAAGAAGAAGAAGAAGAAGAAGCTTGAGCCTAAAATGTCTGCAACATGTTTCAGGATTTGAACAGTCGCTCAGCGGCCTCAGCATGATGACTAATGTAACGTCAGCTAACATCCAGAATATAGAGCATCTTCCTCCCCTAACATCCAGATTATAGAGCATCTTCCTCCCCTAACATCCAGATTATAGAGCATCTTCCTCCTCTAACACCCAGATTATAGAGCATCTTCCTCCGCTAACATCCAGATTATAGAGCATCTTCCTCCTCTAACACCCAGATTATAGAGCATCTTCCTCCTCTAACACCCAGATTATAGAGCATCTTCCTCCTCTAACACCCAGATTATAGAGCATCTTCCTCCTCTAACACCCAGATTATAGAGCATCTTCCTCCTCTAACATCCAGATTATAGAGCATCTTCCTCCTCTAACATCCAGATTATAGAGCATCTTCCTCCTCTGACATCTAGATTATTGAGTATCTCCTACGTGATGCTCAGCATGCCGTCATGTTCTGTTGTCATGGTAACATCACGCTCTGCCAGCTGTTGTATTTTGGCTGGATTGGCATAAGTGAGTGTGACCACCAAAAACATTTTCTTGTTTACATGAGATGATGAGATGAGGAGTGTCACGTTTCCATGGCGACATGAGGATCATCATGATTCCATAATGACTGACACATCGGTAGCACGACGACATGGGATGCCTCGAGTTTGCGCGGTTCTGACCGGCGTTGCCTCAAGTACTTTCCTGTTTTATATTTATGTAGTGAGTCTTTGATATTCGGTGTCGCCCCCTGGTGTGTTTCTTGCACACTGCACTCTCAGCACAGGTCATGTTAACGGCTTTAGGTGGAACCAGATGAGATTTAACCTGAAAAAGTCACATTTCAGCAGGTTCAGCAACACGTCCACTTTTCTATTCTCTTACCAACTGCAGCCAGCGATCCACCACTGGGAGTTAGTCCCCCCACAGACTCCTAATTGGGAAAACAGGAGCAGGTGAATTCTGCCGAGCGTGGAATTGATTCTCAGGTTGTTTTCCCGGCACACTGATGTTATTTCTCTGTATTGTTTCTATACAAGGTGGCAGACGCATCTCACCTTCAGCTCATCATCTCACCTTCAGCTCATCATCTCACCCTCAGCTCATCATCTCACCCTCAGCTCATCATCTCACCTTCAGCTCATCATCTCACCCTCAGCTCATCATCTCACCTTCAGCTCATCATCTCACCCTCAGCTCATCATCTCACCTTCAGCTCATCATCTCACCCTCAGCTCATCATCTCACCCTCAGCTCATCATCTCACCCTCAGCTCATCATCTCACCCTCAGCTCATCATCTCACCCCTCAGCCCGTCATCTCACCTTCAGCTCATCATCTCATCCTCAGCTCATCATCTCACCTTCAGCTCATCATCTCACCCTCAGCTCATCATCTCACCTTCAGCTCATCATCTCACCCTCAGCTCATCATCTCCCCCTCAGCTCATCATCTCACCTTCAGCCCATCATCTCACCCTCAGCTCATCATCTCACCTTCAGCCCATCATCTCACCCTCAGCTCATCATCTCACCTTCAGCTCATCATCTCACCCTCAGCTCATCATCTCACCTTCAGCTCATCATCTCACCTTCAGCCCATCATCTCACCCTCAGCTCATCATCTCACCCTCAGCTCATCATCTCACCCTCAGCTCATCATCTCACCTTCAGCCCATCATCTCACCCTCAGCTCATCATCTCACCCTCAGCTCATCATCTCACCCTCAGCTCATCATCTCACCTTCAGCCCATCATCTCACCCTCAGCTCATCATCTCACCCTCAGCTCATCATCTCACTCTGTATCCTCATGATTCAGCAGGAGGTACCAACCATACAAAACTATACCTTTTTACTTGAAGTGTTGTCGTAGAAGCGAGGCCTCAAAACTATATCGGTGCTTTCTGTGTGTTCCTGTACTCTAGTTTATCATATTTTATATGTGTTTGTGGTTGTTTTGTGTCTTTCTGCAGTTATTTTGTGAAGAGTTCAGCTGTTCACGGCTTGAATGGGAATAAATTCAATAGGAGTATCAAACATTTTTCAGGGCGCCGTTTTCTGCCGCTTTCATTGACTCTGCTGAGAAGCTCTGTCACTTTGAATCAGTCCATACATCACACACACACACACACACACACACACACACACACACACACACACACACACACACACACACACACACACACACACACACACACACACACACACACACACACACACACACACACACACACACACACACACACACACACACAGGCGGTGTATCGATCCAGAGGTGGGGGCTGTAAAGTGAGTGCTGATGGATGAGTGGTGTGTGCGTGTGTGTGTGTGTGTGTGTGTGTGTGTGTGTGTGTGTGTGTGTGTGTGTGTGTGTGTGTGTGTGTGTGTGTGTGTGTGTGTGTGTGTTGGGGGGAGGCTCGGCCTGGTTGTCACAGCTGATTTTCATGCCTGCAGACGTGAGCTCAGGGCTGCAGATCGTAGAAGCGTCATGTCTGCAGCAGATTCTTCTTCTACTGTAAATATGAAGGAACGTCCTCCTTGACTTCTCACTGTGGCGCAGCAGAGCGAACCACTGTTCCACCGTTCAGCCCTAAACCAGGGGCTGAACTCCCCTCAACCATGTTCAAAACACAGTAAAACTAGTGTTCACAAAGTACAGGGAGGAACGGCTGGATACAGTGGAAGGACGATTTATCATTCATTTATATTTACTATTTATTCTTGTAAATATGAACATATAGATTTTGTTGGTAAATAAGTACATAAAAAGACTACAGGGTATGAATGAATGATGCTGAGGTGAAGAAAGGGGAGGAGTAAATAAGCTGCTCGCTATTCTCTCCTGCAGAGACAGATGGAGGCGGAGCCTGTTACTGCACATTTCTCCCTCATGCACTTATAAACCAACATGGTCGACCCGTAGTGGTACGACCCGTAGTGGTACGACCCGTAGTGGTACGACCCGTAGTGGTACGACCCGTAGTGGTACGACCCGTAGTGGTTTGACTGGCGGTCCATATTCTAGTTTTATCGTCCATATCAGTAGTATAATAGTTGAGAGGCCTGATAGCATCCGATGCCTCATCAGTCCACACGTCTGTGTCGT
>NC_137647.1:601155-611155 GCF_963383615.2 Lipophrys pholis
CCACCTTCCTGTGGGCTCTCCACCTTCCTGTGGGCGCTCCACCTTCCTGTGGGCTCTCCACCTTCCTGTGGGTTCTCCACCTGCAGGAAGGTTCTTAATGGGTCAATGTGATCTGGGTGACGGTGCTCAGACTGACACCACCACCACCCGGGAACAGATAAGAGGGAGGAGAGGGATGGATGGATGGATGGATGGATGATGGATGGATGGATCCTTCTCAGCAGGACCACATCTTTTAACAAACTTTTCAAGCCGTACATTTATTGTGAATAAGTCCACAATGTGTCCAAAACAAAATCCAGAAAAAAAGTCTTAAACAACGTTCAAACGTGCAAAATGAAGGATTTTAAATCTCGTCCAATTCTAAGTTCAAAGCTTCTATAAAACCACTCAGAACCATTTCAAACTGGGATATATTGAAGAAGTACCCGTTCTAGAAGTAGTCTGAATGAATATGAATACTATACTGATGCAACAAAAACTTGTAGTTAAATTAAAACAACTAAAAAACTAGAAAATCTGTTGAAACAGCTGCAGGGAATTGTTTTGGATTTGAAAGTATTACGATATTGAAGCTGGTAACAAACAACTCTACAATCTGGTCCAAGTCCATTCAGACTTTTTGAGTTGCTGTTAAACTGGATGGGAAGCAGCCAGAAGCTCTTAGATCCTGTCCCTGATGTCCAGGAGGAACATTCCCCATTACATCCAACACATTGTTCACAAGTCTGAGTTAGAAACTTCTCTAAATGGACTTTTGTCTTTTTGATATATAATAGATTATTACTATATACAATACAAATGTCATATTTACTATAAAAGCAGTTTTCTGTGAACAGTTTTATATTAATATTTCTAAGTTAAAACCATGAATGAACTGTGAAAAGGAGATGCACTTTGTTTATTATGAGACAATAAATCACAACCATTTCTTCCTTAATTCATTTATTTCCTTCACTTTAGCAGGAAAACCTAAAAAGAGGCCGAATTGACAGGAAGTGTTGAGTCACCTGATAAAGAGTTAAAGCTCCACTGCCTCATAAAGTTAATGAAATCCAATAAAATGTGAGAAAAGCATTGAGAGCAGGATTTTATCGTCCCTCATTAGTTTGAAGAGGAACAGTATTCCGGTGGACGCGGCACCTCGATGCAGAGCCTGCAGACACAGCGGAGGGAAAAGGTTCCACTGAAGAGCAGTGGTGTCAGGAGGGGCAGGAGGCAGGAGGCAGGAGGCAGGAGGCAGGAGGCTGGAGGCTTTACTCCCGTTACATCACAGCAAGCTGGCAGGGAGGCGGCTAAGGAGCTCAGGCCTAATGAGAACTGAAGCTCTCGCAGCAGTTTAACTTCTTTTTTTCCTCACACTGTTTGCACACTTTTCATGCACATTTATTTGCCCTTTTTAAGGTTTGGACAGTGACGACACATGAGAAACTGAGGGTTTGTTTGCAGGATTTATTTTGTGTTTCGTTCTAATTCTACCACACACTCCCACCAACCGAGGCCCAGTTTACTCAGAAAAGTGAAAAAATGCCAAACTGTCCTCGTGTTTTGGGAAACGGGACAAGTTTTCACAAGCGCTGCTACTTTGCATGCTAACCACCACTGTCATAAACAATTGTTCTGCACATGCTCAGTAGATGGACAAGAACAACGTTTCCTCCGTGCTGTCAGGACTCCCAGTCCAGATTCTCCCTGGACTTTTATTTTGACAGTCATCGTAATGACAATCCAACTTGGTGGTTTTATTTTGACAGTCACTGTAATAACAATCCAACTTGGTGGTTTTATTTGACAGTCACTGTAATAACAATCCAACTTGGTGGTTTTATTTTGACAGTCACTGTAATAACAATCCAACTTGGTAGTTTGTCCACTAGAATGTCTGTGTTCTCCCACTGTTAAACTTCTCCCATCCTCCATCGTTTCTCCTCCTCCTGTTCCTCCTGTTCACCTCCTCCTCCTGTTCACCTCCTCCTCCTGTTCTTCTCCTCCTCCTCCTGTTCTCCCCCTCCTCCTCCTGTTCACCTCCTCCTCCTGTTCTCCTCCTCCTCCTGTTCTTCTCCTCCTCCTCCTGTTCTCCCCCTCCTCCTCCTGTTCACCTCCTCCTCCTGTTCACCTCCTCCTGTTCTCCTCCTCCTCCTGTTCACCTCCTCCTCCTGTTCACCTCCTCCTGTTCTCCTCCTCCTCCTCCTGTTCTCCCCCTCCCCCTCCTGTTCTCCTCATCCTCCTCCTGTTCACCTCCTCCTCCTCCTCCTCCTCCTGTTCTCCTCCTCCTCCTGTCCTCCTCCTCCTCCTGGTCTGGTCGGTCCAGAAACCTTCAGTATTCTAAGTTTCTAGCTCCTCCTTGATTTTCCTCATTTGAATATTGGATCATAGGAGCTACATTCAGAATCTGCTGTGTCTGTGTGAGCTGGACTGGCTCCGCCCACACATGCCCATCTTGGGAGGAGGAGGAAAACCATTAAAAAGTCAATTTTGCATCATATGACCCATTTAAGTTTATTTTCTGAGATTGAGCCAAGTTTCAGGCTGTTTTAATGGAAACTTGATTCTTTCATTATGTAGCAGCTCAGTTAGCAGATAGCTCAGTTAGCAGATAGCCCAGTTAGCAGATAGCTGAGTTAGCAGATAGCTCAGTTAGCAGATAGCCCAGTTAGCAGATAGCTGAGTTAGCAGATAGCTGAGTTAGCAGATAGCTGAGTTAGCAGATAGCTCAGTTAGCAGATAGCCCAGTTAGCAGATAGCTCAGTTAGCAGATAGCTCAGTTAGCAGATAGCTGAGTTAGCAGATAGCTCAGTTAGCAGATAGCTCAGTTAGCAGATAGCTCAGTTAGCAGATAGCTCAGTTAGCAGATAGCTCAGTTAGCGGTGAACACTTTATTCTCTCCTCTGAACAGAAAATACACAAACAACACAACAAATGAAATCCTTCCTGCTGAAATGATCAAACTCTCCTGTCTGCCTTCTTCTGTATTGCAATTAATTTGCTGTTACTTAACGTTACCTTACTGTCACTTCCGTCCCTTCAAAATAAAGGCACTTCTGGTTCACATTGAGTCGCAAAAACAAAGCATAAAACATCAAAACATGCCAGATTAAATTTTAACACATTAACCGATGAAGGACAACAATTATAGCAACACACAACATGAACGGTAACTAAAGAATAAGTAACTTTGGAGTTACTTATACGTCACATGTGGTTAGTGTCACTACACGCTATCTACGTCGTTTTCAGCGTTTCTGCTGTTTCCATGGAAACACACATCCTTCTCAAAACATTGATGTGTAAACACAAAACGTTTCTGAGGTTTGCTCCCGATATGTAACAACAACCCAAAGTGCTATAAAATATAAAGTAATAAAACCTGAAATGTAATAACTGGTCCATGTTTAATGCTTATATACTATTTTATACTGACGATTGAAGAAATAGATTACAGATTGTAGAGAACAGAAGACTATAAATAACTTGGACAACAACAATCATACATAAATATCATAAACCTTTACAGTTGTAAATATCTAAAGAAATACTTTTCCAATTGAAGCAGTTCAAGTTCAAGTCGAGTCCATAAATCATTGAGTCACTTTCCTCTATTAGGGGGAAAAGATAATGTAATATTAAAAGGTTTTAGGTTTTGGGCTGAGAGTCTTGTTACATTATTGACCAGTTATTATAGTTCTAGCTTTTTTATACAATATTTGATGAAAATTGGGTTTGTTGTTAAATTTCAGGGCATTTTTACTTGAAATGTAAACGAAGCTTCAGACTGAGGAGCGAGAGGAAAGTGTCACACGACCATTCATACTCATTCCAGCTGTAATCAACCCTCAAACAACTCTGGACCGCTGATTAAACAGACTGCAGAGCTGCAGGGGGGCCGAGTGACGGAGCGCCGCCGCCGCCGCCGCCGTCGCCGCCGCCACCGCCACCACCGCCCTGGAGGGGAAACGTTAGAATCACAACCTACAATTAGGAGAAAAGGTGTTTCAATCCACCTGAAGTGTTTTTTCAATGAATCTGTTTTATTAGTGGCTGACACACCGGGAACGCTCTGTGTGTGTGTGTGTGTGTGTGTGTGTGTGTGTGTGTGTGTGTGTGTGTGTGTGTGTGTGTGTGTGTGTGTGTGTGTGTGTGTGTGTGTGTGTGTGTGTGTGTGTCGTCAGGTCACAGATGAGCTCGTTCTTTAATTACAATAATCAGCCACCGTCAGGAAACGTTTCGTCTAAACAACCAATCACCTGCTCCGTCACTCAGCCGCCTTCACCTGCAGATTTCTGTACTTTCAGGTAAACGATGAGGTTTTGTTTTCCAGACGAAGTCCAAATCAATTCCTCCTGAAATGTGGTTTGAAGTTCCTCGGTGATCCGGATAATAAGATGAATTAATGTTCACATGGAGAAACATCAGACTGAGAGAGGAAGACGAGAGTTTTAATGTTTCTAACTTTACTATTGTCTTGTGATGATGGTGTGATGGAGGTGTACTGGTGGTGCTGTAATGGAGATGTATGGACAGTGTAGTAGAGTTGTAGTGATGGTGTAGTGAGGGTGTAGTGACAGTGTATTAGCTGTAGTAATAGTATGGTACAGTTGTAGTGGCGTTGTATTGATGTGTAGTGGAGGTGTAGTTGACTTGTTGTAGCGGTGCAGTGACGGTGTAGTGATGGTGTGGTGACTTGTAGTCACAGTGTAGTGACGGTGTAGTGATGGTGTAGTGATGGTGCAGTGACGGTGTAGTGACGGTGTAGTGACGGTGCAGTGACGGTGTAGTGATGGTGTAGTGATGGTGTAGTGACGGTGTAGTGATGGTGTAGTGACGGTGTAATGGCGGTGCAGTGACGGTGTAGTGACGGTGTAGGGATGGTGTAGTGACGGTGTAATGACGGTGTAGTGACGGTGCAGTGACGGTGCAGTGATGGTGTAGTGACGGTGTAGTGACGGTGTAATGACGGTGCAGTGACGGTGTAGTGACGGTGTAGTGACAGTGCAGTGATGGTGTAGTGACGGTGTAATGACGGTGTAGTGACGGTGCAGTGACGGTGTAGGGATGGTGTAGTGACGGTGTAATGACGGTGCAGTGACGGTGTAGTGACGGTGTAGTGATGGTGCAGTGATGGTGCAGTGATGGTGTAGTGACGGTGTAGTTGAGGCACACTGCTCAGTGCAGCTCTGTGACCACGTTGCTGTTCTCGCTGGTTGTGGGCGGAGCCTCCTGTCACTCGATGGTTTCTGACTTATTGCTGCTGTTTGAGCTGTGGAGCTCCGAGGAACGACAAATCAAACAAACCTTCAGCCACTCCAGCGTCACACCAAGAACATAACCACCGCATCTGGAGTCTGCAGGTGAGACTGTGGATAAACTGTGATTAGTGCAGGAAGCAAACCTCCATTATTATAAATCCTATAGATCATCTGTGTCCTCTGATAAATAAGGTGAATACGAGCCGTCTGTTAAAGAAGATCTCTCTTCTCTCTCAATGTTACCAGGAAATACTACTTATGTGTTTTCTTGATTTCTAAATATTGAGAGACGAGGCTAGAAGACTTTCTCATCTGAAACTTGTTAAAGGAAGAAAAACAAACTGAAAACATCTGACGGAGAACTCCATCACTCAAATGTTTTGTTTCAGAAAGAATCTAAAACTTGGTCGTCAAAACCAGTTGAAGATTTAATGTCCAGTGCAAAACGTCTCAGGAACCTTTTTACAACCGGTCCAATCCTCCAAATGTTCTATGGTCCAATCCTCTAAATGTTCTATGGTCCAATCCTCCAAATGTTCTATGGTCCAATCCTCCAAATGTTCTATGGTCCAATCCTCTAAATGTTCTATGGTCCAATCCTCCAAATGTTCTATGGTCCAATCCTCTAAATGTTCTATGGTCCAAAAGCTAAATCCCTTTAAAAGGAGTTTAAAGATAGAAACTAGAATTTAATCAGTGTTAAATTGGAAACTCTTTGGAGGGATGGTTGCAAAAGCACCTGCAGACGATGGTTCCAGGAGTGTTGACAGACGATGGTTCCAGGAGTGTTGACAGACGATGGTTCCAGGAGTGTTGACAGACGATGGTTCCAGGAGTGTTGACAGACGATGGTTCCAGGAGTGTTAACAGACGATGG
This sequence comes from Lipophrys pholis, assembly GCF_963383615.2. Lineage (NCBI taxonomy): Eukaryota > Metazoa > Chordata > Actinopteri > Blenniiformes > Blenniidae > Lipophrys > Lipophrys pholis. The sequence continues at coordinate 607,279 of NC_137647.1, forward strand.
TTCCAGGAGTGTTGACAGACGATGGTTCCAGGAGTGTTGACAGACGATGGTTCCAGGAGTGTTGACAGACGATGGTTCCAGGAGTGTTGACAGACGATGGTTCCAGGAGTGTTGACAGACGATGGTTCCAGGAGTGTTGACAGACGATGGTTTCCATTGAGTTTATTAAAGTCAGCCTTCACTGAGCCGTGCAGTGGTTCAGAGTCGGAGAATAAAAAGACAAACAGGTCGAATCTTAGTTCAAATAACATTAATGATCATTTTGTCCTTTTTCTCTCTTCTGAATTCATTCTCACCTCCATCCTTCTATTCACCTCTACCTTCTGCTCCCCCTCCCCCTCCTACCCCCCCTCCTACCCCCCCCCCCCCCCCCTCCTACCCCCCCACCCCCCACCCCCCCTCCAGGAGAGAAGTGTCGGAGCTTCATTGATCTGGCCCCGGCCTCGGAGAGAGGTGAGTAATGGCGTCATTAGACGCTCCCCGCCGCTCTCCACCTGTTCACTGGGTCGAGGGAGGACTATGGAGACAATAAGAAATCACAGAGAGGGAGACGTCTCTGTTTCTGCTCTCTCCCAGTGTTTGACCTCAGACGAAGAAGTAATGGGATTACTTTTGATTCGGGCTCTGGGAAAGCTGAGGTTTAAAATGAAACTCACCTGCTGATTCACGTTTTTACAAACACTGTTAACAAAACGAGGTCAATTCACTGTAATCACACTCCAGGTTCATAGATGATATATGGATATGGATTTATAGAAGTGCTCACAGACAATGGTTATCTGGAGTCTGTGCAGTGGGTTTTACCAGGAGTTCCTCTTTGGGTCTGGAAGTCTAATTGATTTTCAAATTTGTCTTTTCTATAAAAAGATTCTCAGAATGATAGAAATCCACACATTACATTGTGCATTCTCCATCTGGTGCTTTCTCTGGGGCTTCCCCGGGTCTGGGGGTCTGGGGGTCTGGGGGTCTGGGGGGCTGCCCTCCGCCGGGGTACCGGTGTCCGGGCCCGATGCCCCCGGGGTGTCGCTACAGGAGGAGGAGACTCCAGGTCTCTTCCTGTTCAGGACCAAACTGTTCTGACTCCGAAGGTTCTAGATCACTTCATAGTGTTTGGTCAAGCTGGCCAACAGGACGGGGAGGGGGGGGGGGGGGGGGGGGGGTAAATGTCGCTCCGTCGCTCGCTAGAGAGTCTTTAAATTCTGACTGATATAGTCTTTATCAGTGAGTTCTGTCTACACACCGCGCTATGCGTACTGTCGGCTGTAACTCCAGTATAAATTAGGCATATTGTCATTTAAAAAGTACTTGCATCGGTACACTTCATCGGCCAGTGGCTAAAGCTTAGTACTCATACTTGTACTCCTCCTTTTAAAAAGCGCTGTGGATGCCTCTCTCCTTCACACCCGCAGATGTTCCTTCATTTCCCGGATCCTGTTAAACTGATGGAAGAGGCAGTAAAGTTAAAGTGACGGCTGTTAATTGATTGGAAGCAGCGCAGTAGTTCTCCTGAGTCGTCACTTTTGATTGATGGAAGTTATCGGAGCCGAACAGAGATCAGCGGTCCGCCGTATGTTCACCTCCTCATTTACAGAGCGAATCCAGCTAATTTTACAAAACTGCCTCAACATCCCACAAACCCATCAAACATTCAGCGAGGAGCACCTTGGCTCTTCCATACTCGTTCCTAAAGTAACTCATCCTCTGGTAAAGATCGCTTCTGTAGAAGGTGCTGCAGTACACAGTCAGTGGGAGGAAGATGCTCTACAGTGACTCTTTAGAATAAAGTAATGATGGAAGTAATGGAGTACCGGCGGCAGGCTGCTTCACACTGACAGGTTCTCTCTGATTACAAAGTCTTTTTGTGTAATGAGGAAACCTTTGAGACACTCGGTGTCTCCGGCAGTATTCCTGTGGTTGAAGGAATACCAGAGCGTCCAGAAGAACAGGGAACATGAGGGACTGAGTGGGCGTGGCCTGTCTGCGGCGCTGTCATGGTGGGCGGGAGGCTGGCGGAGTTAACGCCATCTGGAAGCAGAGCGCCGACCTTGCTCCTCTCGCAAGGATACCAAATGTTAATCTGCCTCCTCCGGTCCCTCAGACATTCACTGTGGTTTTAAAAAACACAGCTGCTCCTCTGTCACCTCCACCACCTCCACCACCTCCACCACCTCCACCACCCCACCACTCCACCACCCCACCACCTCCACCACTCCACCACCCCACCACCTCCACCACTCCACCACCCCACCACCCCACCACCTCCACCACCCCACCACCTCCACCACTCCACCACCCCACCACTCCACCACCCCACCACCCCACCACTCCACCACCTCCACCACCCCACCACTCCACCACCCCACCACTCCACCACCTCCACCACTCCACCACCCCACCACTCCACCACCCCACCACCCCACCACCCCACCACCTCCACCACTCCACCACCCCACCACCCCACCACTCCACCACCTCCACCACCCCACCACTCCACCACCCCACCACCCCACCACCTCCACCACCCCACCACTCCACCACCCCACCACCCCACCACCTCCACCACTCCACCACCCCACCACTCCACCACCTCTACCACCCCACCACCCCACCACTCCACCACTCTACCACTCCACCACTCCACCACTCTACCACCCCACCACTCCACCACCCCACCACTCTACCACCCCACCACTCCACCACTCTACCACTCCACCACTCTACCACCCCACCACTCCACCACTCCACCACCCCACCACCTCCACCACCCCACCACCTCTACCACCCCACCACTCCACCACTCTACCACTCCACCACTCTACCACCCCACCACTCCACCACTCCACCACCCCACCACCTCCACCACTCCACCACCCCACCACCTCCACCACCCCACCACCTCCACCACTCTACCACCCCACCACCTCCACCACCCCACCACTCCACCACTCTACCACCCCACCACCCCACCACCTCCACCACCTCCACCACTCCACCACTCCACGGGAAAACACAAATCCTCTGTTGAAACGATGTGGTTCTGAGCCTCTGAAAACAAGGAGATTTGGAAACGGCTTCCAAAGGGGAAGTTTTCTAAACTTTCCAGCTCTGTCGTCGTGTCGACAGGTAAAAAGTAGAGTTTCTGAAAAGGCTCGGGGCCTGGCTTCTTAACGCGGGAAACACGGCGACTGGATGTTTCTGCACAATCAGAACAAAGTTTGCTCGTGGTGTCATGACTCCAGATTCTCCTGGACTTGGTACTTTTATTTTGGCAGCATAGTTTCCGTCAGCAGGACGATCTGTGTTCAGAGAAGACGGCTGACTAAATAGCGGACGTGTTGCTGAACCTTCTAAAACATGTAGATAATCTCCTTAACTACTTGTCACCCTCTAATTTTGCCTGAATTCATCTTTTTCCATCAAAAGACAGCGAATTACCGTCTCAACTACACAACTCTCAGCTGACATCCGGTTTGTACCACGCCCAGTAAGGAGCAACGTGATTGGTCAATTGATACCACGTGGGCTGTACGTTTTGAAAGACGGCCTCTGATTGGTTTATTGTTTTCTGACTCATCCTGATGCGTTCAAATGCTGAAGCAGAGAGGAGGAATGTGGATCATTTTCTTTCCACCATGTTGAGGAATTCTACCTGCAGATTATCTATAGACCTGTGAGCCATGTCATTCTTCATTTCCAAAATGTTGACACGTTTGGATAACTGCACTTCATTCATGTTTTTCATTGAAGAATAAAATATTCTTTGCTGTGAAAATGCTGATTTTGATCTGAGTATTGACGATCATGTCTGTTCCTCACCAGTTTAATTCAGTGTGACGGTGACGTTCTAAAGTCGGACGGGGACAGGAACAGGGACAGG
>NC_137647.1:616155-653655 GCF_963383615.2 Lipophrys pholis
TGTCGACTCAACACAGAGAGACTATAATTAAATTCAAAGACTATTTTTATAACATCTTTTTTAATCAATGATCTTTTTAGTGAATTTTCAAAGAAGAGAATGAACACGGTATAGATTTCCTTTGTGCGTTACACATCAGTATGAAGTAAAGAGCAAAACATTCCTGGTAAAAACCAAAGTAATCAGAGAACGGGACTGGTAACTAGTCCTGGAGGCAGCAGCAAAGGTACAAGGCTGTAGGACTGGATGTCAAGTTCTTCTTTCTTCCCAGTCCTAGTCTCAAACTCAAATTATAGTAAATAAGGATGATGGGTGGAAGTGGAATCAGTGGGGATTAGACAGGTATCAGATGTTAGACTTTATTAATCCCTCGGGAAACTCTGACAGGGAAATGTAAGTTCCAGCAGCTTAATAAAAGAGGAGCAGCACACAGAGGATAAGAAAGATCAGTTACAGAAAAAGGTACAAAGTAAATATAAAGTCTTAACTAACCTTAACTTAACTAAATATAGAATTGGCAAAAACAATAAGACTCCTAACAGAATATAGGAGTGAAATTGGCCGAAGGTTAAATTACTTATTACATGAACAAAGTGGCAATGATATACTGTAATACCCCCCCCCCCCCCACACACACACACACACACACACACAGGAGAGCCAGAGAAAGAGGAGAAATTAATATTTCAGCAGTATTTCCTCCAGCTTTTGCAGTTTGGAGGCTCCTGCTCAGCCAACATGGCAACCTGCTGTTTAGCTGCAGAATGACTTCTGTGGTCGTTAAATTCAGCTTTTCAAAGTAAAACTAATGACTTTCACTTTCTCAGTCAGCCGTCAGGGAACCTTTTATAGTGAAACTTTCTGCCTTAATATTTTTCCACTCATGTTATGCTGCTCTGGAGTCACGGTGCTGCATCCAGAGACGCTGCTCATGCTGCTGCTCCGGTAAGGGAGGAAAAAAACTAAAAAGAAATACAAAAAGGAAGTAAACAAAACTACATTAATTATGTTACTTTTTTTTTTAACAAATTAAACGTTTTAAATCAGTTTATTAAATTAACGCATTATTTTTGACAGCACTAATTACTACCTTTGCCAATGAAGTTGGCCGAGAAGGTTCTGTTTTTGTCTGCATGTATTTATTTATTCATTCATTCGTTGGTATGTATGTATGTATGTACGTATGTATGTATGTATGTATGTAGCAGGACGTATAAAGTAAGAGGCAGTGTTTCCTGTGTCTGTCTCCGAGCAGCATGGCGTGGGGCTCGTTCACCTGCTGCATGGCCGCCTCCGTCACCACGCTCAACTCCTACACCAAGACGGTGATCGAGTTCCGGCACAAGCGGAAGCTGTTCGAGTTGGGCCTCCGCGAGGAGCACAGCTACCTGGATCAGGAGGCCTTCCACTACTTCAGGGACCGCTCGCTGCAGTCCATCTCCAGCACTGTGGAGGTCTACCCGGGCCCCGGCGGGGCTAGAGCCGGCCTCATGGTCGGAGGACCCGGACCCGGACCCGGACCCGGACCTATGCGAGGCTCGTCCGCCTCCATACACCTGGGAGAGAACACGGACTCTCTGGGGGAGGAGCAGTGCTGAGTCCTTCTGGGGAGGGTGGGGGGGTTTGTTGGAGGCGTGGCCTCAGGAAGTCCGGTCCAGCCACTCGGTCTCCGAGGAAAGCACAAGGTTTAGTCTGAGATTCGGACCCGACGGGAGGAAAAGAAAGCGACTGGAATGTTCTGCTGAGAGCTGGACTGAGATCCTCCAGGGTCTGTGTGGCTACGTGTAGTATTCAACTGATTCATCCACGTCCTCCTCACACTGTACGACCACACAGTGACTACTACAGGCAGAAGGTGGTATTACATGAAGATCATGAATGTGAAACGAATCGCATAAGAGCAATAGTTTTCATATATTTCTATAACTCATTCTTACTTTAGCACCACGTTGGTATGCTAATGAAAAACTCTAAATGAAGCATGATGAAAGTTTTGCTCAGAGAAATAATAACTCAAGTTAAACACTCTGTTAGCTCTGTTAGCGTTTATCATGCGTATAAATGAGAGAATTGTTTATTCTCCCTGTTACTCTCGCAATTCCTTATTTTGTCACCACTGCTGCTAAATAATCTCACTAACGTGAAACTTTAGTTTGATTCAGTTAAAAGTTCAGTCACGTAAATGATTTGAAAAAACAACAAAAGTTAGCGCGCAAACAGGTAAAACAACCGAGACGCTACTGAAGCTTAAATACAGTGAAAGAAGAACAAAATGTTTGTGCTAATGCTAAAACGCTGATGCTAAAAACAGCTTAGCTCTTCAATAAGAGCTTCAATGAATAAGTTGGAACATCTCAAACTGTACAAACACAAAAGGAAACGTGAAACGGTAACGTGAAGCCGTCTGTAGCCTGTTAGCCGTTTGCTAACATCCGAAGTGTAAAAAACTAAACAAATCCAGACTAAAGTGTATTTTAATCTATATTATGTTGTTGAGTGTGAATCATTTGCATACATGTCATCTACTGATTATATGTGCGAGTAAAAAACGAGTCTCAGATATGACTGGCTGACTTAGCTCGTAGCTAACAGCGTTAAGTTTGACAGAAAGACGGCAGCTTGTAGAAAAGTAAAAGTATTTTCTTTAAAGGTAAAACTAGTGTGTGATTCGTTTGTGGAAAACAACCTGAAAATCCTCCTTCATTCAATCCGAGAAGAAGAATGTGACATGAGAGAGGAGGAGGAGAGCTGGAACTGACTCATTACTGACACCAGAGGACAAGCGGGGCATTACTTCAATCTGACATACTGTACCTTTACACTAATAAAAACTGTTTGGAAGAAAATCACGTCTTTTTGACTGGTACTTTGTCTTATTTGTCAAAATGTCATTTTGTCTTTTCACATCTGACTTTTTAAGTCTTTTTACTTTTTTTTTTATTCTTAATTTGTAACTATTATTCCTTCAGTAATATCCTACTTTTATATTTTTCCTGATTTACAATTTTCTTGCTAATTTGCAGACGTGCGATGAACCGCTCAGCTCGCTAATGAAGGGAACGATATCCTGAATCATTTGTAAAGGTAATATGATTAAACTGCAAAATATCATGAACCCCATCAGAGGTTAAGGTTGCAAAGGACAAAGTTTTATAAATATAAATGTAACCCTCTCACCATAGGCTGTACTGAGAGGAAATCCTTACAATTAAACTGATAAAGTGATTGCCCCTTTAAATAAACACTTCTAACTCAATGGAGAAAGGGACATCTCAATGTAATGTAACGTGTCTAGAGTAATGTAGCAGGAAATACAAATAATATCACAACCACAAGAAAGAAAATCAAACTCTGTATTGAACACAACAAACAACAATGATTTGAATGAGAATGAACCAATAATAAATGAGTGACAATAAAGTAGACCCTGGATTTATCAGATACTAGTCTGTCAACCAAAGTGCACTCTCGAGAGGTTTAATGTTCGTTGGCGCGCTTTTTGTTGGAGCTCATGGAGAGAAAAGATGACCTGAGGCGAGTCCTCCTGCTAATGTAGACTCCCTGTCAGCAGGCTGGCCTCCCTCATGGCAGGACGACCCCGGCTGACAGACAACTCTGACACACAGCAGGCAGCCTCCCTGTTGCCTTGCAGTTGTTCCCAGCTCTCGTGCCGACTGGAGATCCTCACGTGCGTCCTGTCCCTGTGGCTCCGGTGAGCTAAGCTAACGTGGCTAGCTTGCAACTCAGAGACAAAGACGTCCACAATTGGCTCCGTGAACAATGTGTGGTCAGTGTGACAGTGCGGGTGGATAGAAAACCTCTTTCACAAGAGTAAAGAATTAAGAAGGCCACAAACTCTGAAAAGACCTTAAACTATCTTTCTCTCCTTGTCGTGTGTCTTCTCCGGCTCCTATACCTTTTCTTTTATTTCGGCCGCGCTCACCGTATCCCTCCGCACTCCCCTTAAAACAACAAAGTAGTCCCTTCCTGGTTTGTCATCAGGAACAGATAAACAACAAATAATCTTTACCTGGTAAAAATAACATATAAAAACTACTAATAACAAATAAACTGATTTTATCAGGTTATTACCAAGGAGCTCAGAGGAGAGCGTGCTGCCGCGTCACTCCTTCAAACATTCAGACTCGATTTGTCACAACGAAGGATTCTGGGAGAAATGTCACCACTTTTAAGAGTTTTGAAAGATTTTAGATGAAATATGAAGAAAATTCTTTCCCAGAACATAAAGGAACAGAAGATATCATCTTGTTCATTTTTAATTGTTTTACTATAAAATACTAAATATGGGACTTTTAAACAGGACATTTTAAACACACACACACACACACACACACACACACACACACACACACACACACACACACACACACACACACACACACACACACACACACACACACACAAAGGGTGACAGCTTACACATCATCAGTGTGCTCAAGGACACTGACATGTGGAGATCGAACCTTCAACCTTTGGATGAAAACCTGCTGAACCCACTGAGCCACAGAAGCTTCACAAATTAAACACATGTGGTCTAATCTCCACCCTGTGTGTGTGTGTGTGTGTGTGTGTGTGTGTGTGTGTGTGTGTGTGTGTGTGTGTGTGTGTGTGTGTGTGTGTGTGTGTGTGTGTGTGTGTGTGTGTGTGTGTGTGTGTGTTATGTAATGAGATGTGGATTGTAAACAGCTGGGATTAAATTGGCTGCAGCAGTAATGATGATGATTCTGTGGTGAAATTAATCCAAAGTGCAAATTAAGTTCTCACACACCATGTGTGACCAGTGTGTGTGTGTGTGTGTGTGTGTGTGTGTGTATGTGTGTGTGTGTGTGTGTGTGTGTGTGTGTGTGTGTGTGTGTGTGTGTGTGTGTGTGTGTGTAAGGTAAGGTTTCCACTCACACACACATCGACAGGATTTGTTAGAAAAATAAAGTTAACATGTTGATAAAAACACTGAGTTGATGAATGAAGTCGAAACATTTGCAGGTTTGGAGAAACGTGTTGTTCACCTCTGACTTGATCTGAGCTGTTATATCAGAGCCGCTCGGCCTGCAGACGATGACAGCGCCCCCTGGTGGGATGGTGGAGGAGGTGCAGGGCGCTGCAGCCCCGTGGGCCTCATGGGGCTTGATGGCAGCGATGCGTCACCTCAAGGTGGAGCAGCAAGAGAACTAAAGAGCTGCTGGGACTTTCTGCTGGATGACAGACGAGGTGGAACATCGGGCAGAGGGGCAGAGGGGCAGAAGGGCAGAGGGGCAGAGGGGCAGAGGGGCAGAGGGGCAGAAGAGCAGAGGGGCAGAAGAGCAGAGGGGCAGAGGGGCAGAAGAGCAGAGGGGCAGAAGAGCAGAGGGGCAGAAGAGCAGAGGGGCAGAAGAGCAGAGGAGCAGAGGGGCAGAAGAGCAGAGGGGAAGAGGGGCAGAGGGTTTGAGAGACCAGCGGCTGACATGACGTTCTCAGATCTCAGATTATAGAGCATCTTCCTCCTCTAACATCAGATTACAGAGCATCTTCAGTATAAACACAGGCCGGCAGGAGAGGAGAGGAGAGGAGAGGAGACGAGAGGAGAGGAGAGGAGAGGAGAGGAGAGGAGAGGAGAGGAGAGGAGAGGAGAGGAGAGGAGAGGAGAGGAGAGGAGAGGAGAGGAGAGGAGTGGAGAGGAGTGGAGAGGAGAGGAGTGGAGAGGAGAGGAGAGGAGAGGAGAGGAGAGGAGAGGAGAGGAGAGGAGAGGAGAGGAGAGGAGTGGAGAGGAGTGGAGAGGAGAGGAGAGGAGAGGAGAGGAGTGGAGTGGAGAGGAGAGGAGAGGAGTGGAGAGGAGAGGAGTGGAGAGGAGAGGAGAGGAGAGGAGAGGAGAGGAGAGGAGAGGAGAGGAGAGGAGAGGAGAGGAGAGGAGAGGAGAGGAGAGGAGAGAGGAAGCTGTAATCACCTCCTTCATTCCATTGTTTGTACAAACTGCCGGAGACGTCCAGCACATGATCCAAAGACTGTTTTGGTTTTGGATTAATTCTGAGGCTTGAATCAGTTCCTGGAATGTATTCCTCTGTACTTCCTGATGAACAATCATCTCGTACTCCTGGATCTTCAAGATCTGTGTATTTCATCTAGAAAAAGAAAAGAAAAACAAAACAATATGCAAAGTAATGAGAAATAAATCAATAAACAGGAAATGATTAACTGACCAAACAGCTGGGAACTTATGAATCCAGGCATTTCATTGTCAACATTGTGAGAAATTATGTTTGTAACAGTTTAAGAATAAATAATAAATTATGCAAATTATTGTTGATTGTGATAAAATACTTGTTTGCAAAACTAATTTATTTTATTGTCATTTGGTCCTGAGCTGATCACTTCCTATGATACTTTAGGTTCGTCTGCTCTGGACTGGCGGCCGAAGGAAAACACAAGTTGACTGTTTCTGAATATCAAATTGGAGAAAATAGTCAGTTATGTGAAAACGCTGGAAACACAGCGAGTGAAAAGACAAATTCTCAAAGGGACAAACATAAATATAAACCAGGCTGCAGACAAAAGCATTCTTCTTTTTCAATGGATTTATTTTCCACCATTTCCAACCAGGATATTTATTTGTGCATGAATTTGCAAAATTATGAAAAAATTCCTAAAAGCTTCGAGCTTCTCAGTGTTGGGGTCCAACACTCCTCCACCCAGTGCCTCTTGTGCTGTGACCAGGTCCCCCACCCTTCAGTAGCCAGTAGTGATGACTGACTAATTTGTGCACATATATATATATATATATTAGTACTGTCAAAAAGAATGCCTTAATTTAATAAACTGATTTGAAACGTTTAATTTGTTAAAAAAAAAAGTAAAATAATTAATGTAGTTTTGTTTACTTCCTTTTTGTATTTCTTTTTAGTTTTTTCCTCCCTTACCGGAGCAGCAGCATGAGCAGCGTCTCTGGATGCAGCACCGTGACTCCAGAGCAGCATAACATGAGTGGAAAAATATTAAGGCAGAAAGTTTCACTATAAAAGGTTCCCTGACGGCTGACTGAGAAAGTGAAAGTCATTAGTTTTACTTTGAAAAGCTGAATTTAACGACCACAGAAGTCATTCTGCAGCTAAACAGCAGGTTGCCATGTTGGCTGACCAGGAGCCTCCAAACTGCAAAAGCTGGAGGAAATACTGCTGAAATATTAATTTCTCCTCTTTCTCTGGCTCTCCTGTGTGTGTGTGTGTGTGTGTGTGTGTGTGTGTGTGTGTGTGTGTGTGTGTGTGTGTGTGTGTGTGTGTGTGTGTGTGTGTGTGTGTGTGTGTGTGTGTGTGTGTGTGTGTGTGTGTGCAGCTGCACTGTAAACTTTATATACTCCTTTGGTCTTCTTCTGAAGTTTCCAGTTCTCTGGAGTTAAATGAAGAATTCGCTCCTGATGTCACCAGAGGGGAACGTCGCTCTGCCGAGCGTCTCTCTTCAGGAGCTCCGCTCACACTCACAGAGACGCTCACCAGAGGGGAACGTCGCTCTGCCGAGCGTCTCTCTTCAGGAGCTCCGCTCACACTCACAGAGACGCTCACCAGAGGGGAACGTCGCTCTGCCGAGCGCTTCTCTTCAGGAGCTCCGCTCACACTCACACTTACTGCAGGACAGTTTTTATTACAGCTTCAGCAGAGCTACAGGAGCTTCACTGTGATGCTGGAGGGACAGTTCAAACTGATGCAACTTAAAATAACATCAGATTACAGAGCATCTTCCTCCTGTAACATCAGATTATAGAGCATCTTCAGTGTGTCTGTGTTTATTCAGTACCAAGACTCACACCAGGGCAGAACCCCCGGAGACCTGCTGGTAAACGTGGACAGAGTATCAGAACCCCCCATAAGTCCATGAATGAGCCGTTGTCGCCCTCTTGTGGTGATTCCTCATCATCACAGCCAGCAGAACTTGAAGCCTGGACCAGAGACGTCAGAGCTCTGAGTCACACTTCATGTTCAGGTTTTTGTTGTTTCTTCACGTCTCTGTTGTTTCCTGTGATTGTCGTTATTTAGAATTTCTACTTTTATTTGTATCGTTTCATTGTTTTGTTGTTCTTTTTGTTTGTTTTGCGTCTCTTGTGGTTTCTTGTTTGTATTTCGGATGTTTTTTGTGTCTGTTGACTGAAGTTTGATTCTCTTTGTGATTGTTGTGAATGTCTCGATTGATGTTTTGTCATTTCTTTGTTGTTTATTGTCTTTTTTTATGTTGTTTTGAGGTTTTTGGACGTTTTTTGTTTTGAGTCTTTATTTTCTCTTTGTTGTTGTGTCGTATCTCTGTAGTTTTTTGTGTGCATCCTTTGTAGTTTTGTTTGTTTTGAGTCTTTTTGTGGTTTTTGTATCCGTCTCTGCTCATTTTGTTTGTTGTTGTTGTTGTCTCTTCCTCGTTGTTTTTGCCTGTAAGCCTCGTGTTGTTTCAGGGTGTTTTCAGTCCTGATGATGAGTTTTCCACCCGTCAGTAAAGCCCTGGGGAGTACCAGAGGGTGCTGGAGGGAGATTTTTAGGACAGAGGATCCCGTCTAAAGCCACTTTAGGGTGAATTACACACATAATCAGGGTTAAGGAGCGTTTCTGGAGCAGGGGGCTTCAGTGTGCTCCGGCTGCTTTGAAAACTTTAACCAAATTAGCTAAAGTCAACAGTCAGCAGTCTGCTCTTATCCTATTATGGTTGGGCCTTCTCCCCTGGACATTTGGAATCCGGCTTCACTTCACCTTACATGATGCTGTGTGAAACCGACTGCTGCTAAAGTTGGGAACAGTCCAACATAACTCAGTTTTACATGAAGAACTCCTCTCGTAGCTCATCTAATTACGAGCCGGGACACGCTGAGATGTTTCTTTAACTCCATACAGAGACGCTGTGCAGCAGTGTGAAAGGAGAGACAACAGAAGGAAAAGCATTTTCACTTTTTAATCAAGGAGCTGCTGTGTTAACGCCGCAAAGGAGAGTGAACCTGCAGGCCGACACTTGATGGAAACAGTTCTGTTCGTTATTGTGACCCGACACTGAATTTTCTTTTCCTGATGTGTTTAATCATAGAATATCTACCATCCATCCCACAAACATGTGAGAGAAATCAAACATTTTATGTTTCCAAGCTCTCTAATGACGTCTTCCTTTTGGTCCTGAATATACATCTGGGTGCTGGAGTGCATCGTCATTCTAGATAGAAAGATTTTTCTTTATTAGTCTTACGATGGGGACATTTGCCTCCTTCCAGCAGCCAGTGGACAGTAGTAGAAGAATACAAAAAGAAAAGAATACAAACTATAAAGATGTAAAACGATACCAGTATATATTTGTTTTGAAACACATTTTCCATAGTAATTAATGTTTGATATCTCTGAGTATATAACAGCCTCCCTCTCATCGAGCTAGGGTTTAGCAGGAGTTTCATACAGTATTTTGTTTGTAATCTTGTGTTTCTAATAATTTACTAATAGTGATAATGTGCAGATTTACTGCAGCTGTCTGACCATCTCCTCTTCATCCTCCCCCTCTTCATCCTCCTCCTCTTCATCCTCCTCCTCCTCCTCCTTCCTCCTCGCTCTCACGGCTTCTCTCGGCTGCTCCTTCCGGATCCTCCGCTCCCTCTGCCTCCTGAGCAGAGCCAGGATCTCCTTCCTCTGGTCGGCCATGGCCTCGTACCTCCTCCGCTCCTCCTGCAGCTCCAGAGGAGTCACCGGGGCCGGAGGCGGCCTGCGCTCCGCGGCTGCAGCGCCGCCGCCGCCGCCGCCGCCGCGGAGCGCGGGCCGAGACACCGGCAGTCTCTGGTGGATGTCCGCCGACACCAGGCGGGACTCGAGCGGAGGCAGCAGCGACATGGAGCTCCAGAACTGGCGGGCGTGGGACACGTCCTCCGGGGAGGAGCCCTGGAACACGGTGAAGAAGTGCTGGAGGTCCCGGGGGGAGTCCGGAGGCTCCGGGGCTGACATCAGCAGCTCTCCAACGGGTCACACCTGCCAAAGTGTGGACAACTTAATAAAGGTCAAATGACATCATTTAGAGGGGAAAAGTCTGGGAAAAGACTTTACTTTAGGAAATAAAACCAAACACTCGGAGCGGACTGCTCAGTTTACTCCGGTCACCATGGAAACGACGCAAACCGGTCAGCGTGGTGACGTCATACATTCAGCGTCTCGTTCACGAGACACTGAAGTGAGAGTAATTAGATTCCTGTGTACGAAAAACACTTTTAAAATTATGTAAATGCGAATATTTTCCCCTTCAGCCAGTTCACATCCCGACAACATTTAAAAATGTTTTTTAATTAGTTCTGTGTTCCGTCCATGAGTCATACAACATAATTAAATATAAATAATATCCACAAAATTTCGAAATATTAAAACGTTTTATTTCCTATTTTAACCAGATTCCAAAATGACGACTTATTTAAATGCTTAAACTCTTTTTAGGGTTTATGTAACGAGAGCTTATTTTATTTCTCTCATTTCCTTGTGATTTGCATTTTGTCTGAATGCTGCTATATACATTTATTTTACCGTTTTAACAGTGTGTTTAAAAATACTTTGGTAAAAGTACTGATTACAGTTCTTTACTCAAGTAAAAGTAAAAAAAAAAAAGGTTCTGACACGTTATCAGGTACAAGAAAGCACTTTTAAAGGATCTTAAACACACACACTCAACACACACCTAACACACACTCAACACGTTGTCATTGAGTCATTAATCATGTAATCAGATTACTTTTGCAGCCTCAGATTGTATAGCTGCTCTGATTCTTCCACTTTAACTCCGAATCAAATAAATATTAAACAAATTTTAAAAATCTACTCTTAGTTACTCAGAGTACTCTCGGCTCCCTCATCGAGACCATGTTTGGCGCTGAGGGGGCGGAGCTAACCTGCTGAGCCTCATCTGATTGGACAGGCTTAGCTTTGATTGGGTGGGGCTAAGTCACCAGGGCTCCTCTGATTGGATATTTGGTTCAGTGTGGGCGGGGCCAATTCGCTGGAGCTCCTCCCACAGGTGGAGCGGCAGGTTGAAATACCACGCTGGAGGAAGGACGCATCATCTTCATCATCCTTCATCCACCTGCCATGAGTCCTGCTGCTCTGCACGGTGAGTTTTGCTCCGCTGCTTCAACCTGTTAGTGAGAGGAGGACGAGCTCCTTCCCTTCATGTCGGGAGTGAGGGATGCAGGCGGAGGAGTGCTGCAGGGGGTCATGTGGCTGTTTGCCTCATTCAAAGTGAAGTGACCCCTGCAGACCGGGGCAGTGACCTGAGCCACACATGGACCCACCAGCGCCTGTGACCCACCAGCGTTTTGGTGTAAACGGTAAGCTTGGCTGGACACCTGAGAGCCGCCACCTTATAAGGTAGTCAGCCCGTCAGTCCCCAGCATCCCTCCTGGGGCTCCTGAAGCCTGAGGAGCATCGGGGGCTTGGCCAAACATGGGCATTCCAGCATGGCAGCTCCCCGCTTTGCTGCTCCTCGTCCTCCTGCTGCTCCTCGTCCTCCTGCTGCTCCTCTGCTCCTGCTGCCTCCTGCTCAGCCGCAGGTGGAAGTCCAGCGCTGACCTGCAGGACCGCGCTCACGCCGGCAGAAGGGAGTGAGTAGCACCATGCAGACTGCAGCGTTTTACCAGCGGCAAGCAGAGGAAGGGCGCTCTGGGGCTGCTCTGGAGCGGCTCTGGGGCTGCTCTGTGGCTGCTCTGGAGCGGCTCTGGAGCTGCTCTGGGGCTGCTCTGGGGCTGAAGGGAGAAGACGTAGAAGAGCCGTGCAGGACCAGACCCAGACTGACTCTCATCACCTTGCTCTCCATCTGAGGAGTGAAGAGTGAGAACCTCCTCCGGGGTTTAGACCTGTTTGCTCTCCAGCCGGAATCTCAGTTGTTGTCGAGATAAAACCGGAATTCAAATCAGTTGAATGTTGTCATGCAGAGTCGCTGCATCGGCACTGAAGATGCAGCAGGTTTTCTCCACATGTGTGTGTGTGAGAGAGTTGAGAAGCATGAAGAGCTTCAGACCTTTTAGATTCAGGACGTCTGTGTTTTACACGCTGAGCTCAGTTTTCCTGTTGTTGGTGCTGCTGAGGCTCCTCACGCTTTATGGAGAAACCCGGTGATGGTATAAAGACATTAGAGGAGATTTCTGAGTTTCCAGTAAAAAGAAAAGAATGCAGGATAAATACAAATGTAAAAAAAAGCATCAGGTGGAGACGTGGAACCACCAAATGACCCGAGAGACACGGAGGAGAGAAACTAAGTTAAAGGAAATGATCTCCATGTGACGCATCAGAGAAAGACGAAGACTGAGCATGATGATGATGATGATGATGATGATGATGATGATGATGATGGAGAAGACGACAGAGGAACACACTTTAATGCTAAAGGGACAAAAACACATTAAAGAAATATCACAATAATCAACACAAGACAAAAAAAAACAATGATCCTATAAAGATGTAAGATAAATGCAAAATGCAGCAAAAAGGATTTGGAAAGAAAAAAGATTCATAAGAGAAGCAGAAGTTGTAAACAACGTTTGGGTTGTTTCATTAGAAACGTCCAATAAACACGAGAATCCAAAACACAAAGAAGCAAAACCATGAAAACAAAAGAGCTGAAAAAATCTCAGAGACGAACTTTAAAGCTTCAGAGACAAAATAAAGAGTCAAAGTACAGAAAGTTAGAAAAGTAGAATTAAAGTCAAAACGAGACAAAGACTGAAGACGTCGTCCAGGAGGTCCCAAAGTCTGCAGAACAAACTGAAACTAACTTTGTTCCTCAAACAAAACGAGACAGAAACTAACGAGTAGGAGTGTGTTTGTTTGTTTGTTTGTTTGTTTGTTTGTTTGTTTGTTTGTTTGTTTGTGTTTGTTTGTCGTTTACAGACTGAAGCTTCACCTGAAGGGACGAACCCGTCAGGACTGCAGCCCCCCCCTCTCTGAACCAGCCCCTCCCCCCGCCCACTACATCCTTGCTGCTGACCCCGCCCCTCGAGACCCCTCTATCGCCAACCACTCTATCGCCAACCTCTCTATCACTGACCCCTCCATCACTGACCCCTCTATCGCCAACCTCTCCATCGCCAACCTCTCTATCACTGACCCCTCTATCGCTGACCCCTCCATTGCTGACCCCTCTATCGCTGACTCCTCTATCACAGACCCCTCTATCGCTGACCCCTCCATCGCCAACCTCTCTATCACTGACCCCTCTATCGCTGACCCCTCCATTGCTGACCCCTCTATCGCTGACTCCTCTATCACAGACCCTGACCCCGCTGACCCCTCTATCACTGACCCCTCTATCGCTGACCCCTCCATCGCTGACCCCGCCCCCCCCGACATGACGGAGCCGGCCCCAGACGACGGGAAGTTCCTGTTCCTGGAGAACGACTTCCGGAACAGCGGTCTGGCTCAGGCCGACTGGGCCGCCAAGAAGATGGTGTGGATCCCGTCAGAGAAGGAGGGCTTCGAGCAGGCCAGCATCAAGGAGGAGAAGGGCGAGCAGGTAGAGCGGCGCGCTGGCAAGCACACCTTTAAACAACTCTGTATGGCAGCAGCAGGCGTGTGATCTGTCCTGCTACAGGTGCTGGTGGAATTCTCCAACGGCCAGAAGACCACGGTCAACAAGGACGACATCCAGAAGATGAACCCGCCCAAGTTCAGCAAGGTGGAGGACATGGCGGCGCTCACCTTCCTGAACGAGGCCTCCGTCCTGCACAACCTGCGGGAGAGATACT
The DNA here is from genome assembly GCF_963383615.2 of Lipophrys pholis. NCBI lineage: Eukaryota > Metazoa > Chordata > Actinopteri > Blenniiformes > Blenniidae > Lipophrys > Lipophrys pholis. The sequence goes on from NC_137647.1 coordinate 629,873, forward strand.
TCTCCAGCCTGATCTACGTAAGGAAACCCCAGCACCTTCTGGAGCACCTTGTAGAGCATCCCCCTCCTCTAACATCAGATTATAGAGCATCTCCCCAACACCAGATTACAGAGCATCTTCCTCCTCTAACATCAGATTACAGAGCATCTTCCTCCTCTAACATCAGATTACAGAGCATCTCACCAACACCAGATTATAGAGCACCTCCCTCCTCTAACACCAGATTACAGAGCACCTCCCCAACACCAGATTATAGAGCACCCCCTCCTCAAACATCAGATTATAGAGCATCTCCCCATCTAACATCAGATTACAGAGCACCCCCAACACCAGATTATAGAGCACCCCCTCTAACATCAGATTACAGAGCATCCCCAACACCAGATTATAGAGCATCGGCCTCCTCTAACATCAGATTACAGAGCATCCCCAACACCAGATTATTGAGCATATCCCTCCTCTAACACAAGATCATAGAGCATCTTCCTCATCTAACATCAGATTACAGAGCATCTCCCCAACACCAGATTATAGAGCACATCCCTCCTCTAACACCCGATTATAGAGCATCTCCCTCCTCTAACATCAGATTACAGAGTGTCTCCCCAACACCAGATTATAGAGCATCTCCCTCCTCTAACACCAGATTATAGAGCACATCCCTCCTCTAACACCAGATCATAGAGCATCTCCCTCCTCTAACATCAGATTACAGAGTGTCTCCCCAACACCAGATTATAGAGCATCTCCCTCCTCTAACACCAGACTATAGAGCATCTCCCTCCTCTAACACCAGATTATAGAGCATCTCCCTCCTCTAACATCAGATTACAGAGCATCTACGTAGTTCCAAAACGTTTCTGTGCTAGATGTGAAATACGTGAAATTAAACCCAGAGAACAATAAAGAGTTGTCCTATTGACCCATGTGCAGCCCAACAACCCAGATTATTGAACAGACTGTTTGATCTGTGGACCATTTGCACTTCAGGAGTCGTAGAGCTGCAGTGAGCAGGTGACCTGCTGTCAAACTGCTCCATCTTCCCTCCAGGTGAGGACGTCCAGCTCATGTTCTGTTTTCACGGTCTAATAAGGGCTGGATGTTGAAAATAACGTCCCGTTCAGCATCTCGGCTCAGACGGCCATGAAGATCAGAGAAGGTCGAGGGCCGTCGGTCCTCCGCTCCTTATATGAGCAGGCAGAGCGTCGGGAGCCAAATAAAACCCGGAGCAACCCGCAGGACGACACGGACGCATAGGAAGAGCTGCAGCGTGCGGAAGGAAGTGATCAGATTAATATTTGTCCTCAGGCTGCAGAGTGAAGGAGACGATGAGCAGAAGAGATTCAAACCAACGGCCGTTAAAATAAAGGCTGAGCTTCAACTCCCCTTTATTCAGGCCTGGATGATAGAGGGGGAAGATGCTCTATAATCTGATGTTAGAGGAGTTAGATGCTCTATAATCTGGTGTTAGAGGAGGACGATGCTCTATAATCTGGTGTTGGAGGAGTTAGATGCTCTATAATCTGGTGTTAGAGGAGGACGATGCTTTATAATCTGATGTTAGAGGGGGAAGATGCTCTATAATCTGATGTTGGAGGAGGAATATGCTCTATGATCTGATGTTAGAGGAGGAAGATGCTCTATAATCTGATGTTAGAGGAGGAAGATGCTCTATAATCTGATGTTAGGGGAGGAAGATGCTCTATAATCGGATGTTGGGGAGATGCTCTATAATCTAATGTTAGCGGAGGAAGATGCTCTATAATCTGGTGTTGGGAGATGCTCTATAATCTAATGTTGGAGGAGGGAGATGCTCTATAATCTGGTGTTAGAGGAGGGCAATGCTTTATAATCTGATGTTAGAGGGGGAAGATGCTCTATAATCTGATGTTAGAGGAGGAAGATGCTCTATAATCTGATGTTGGGGAGGACGGTGCTCTATAATCTGATGTTAGAGGAGGAAGATGCTCTATAATCTGATGTTAGAGGAGGGGGTGCTCTATGATCTGATGTTGGAGGAGGAAGATGCTCTATAATCTGATGTTGGGGAGATGCTCTATAATATGATATTACCGGAGGAATGTGCTCTATAATCTGATGTTGGAGGGGGAAGGTGCTCTATAATCTGATGTTGGAGGAGGAAGATGCTCTATAATCTGGATTATATCCATTGCTTTTTAAAGAGAAACTAGTAACTGGAACAACTAAAAATACTCAAGGGAAAGTAGAAAAACCTTCAAAAACAACTCAAAGTATTAGTTACTTTTCACCTGTTTGACTTTATGCACTGAAAGAAGACATGCATCCACTTGATGGTAGTAATCTGAGTACTGTGTGACTCTGTTACTCAGACGTACTCTGGGCTGTTCTGTGTGGTGGTGAACCCCTACAAGATGTTACCCATCTACTCTGAGAAGATCATCGAGATGTACAAGGGCAAGAAACGCCACGAGGTCCCGCCTCACATCTACTCCATCACCGACAACGCCTACAGGAACATGATGCAGGGTGTGTGTGTGTGTGTGTGTGTGTGTGTGTGTGTGTGTGTGTGTGTGTGTGTGTGTGTGTGTGTGTGTGTGGGTGTGTGTGGGTGTGTGTGTGTGTGTGTGTGTGTGTGTGTGTGTGTGTGTGTGTGTGTGTGTGTGTGTGTGGGTGTGTGTGGGTGTGTGTGTGTGTGTGTGTGTGTGTGTGTGTGTGTGTGTGTGTGTGTGTGTGTGTGTGTGTGTGTGTGTGTGTGTGTGAAGGTTTTGTTTGCTATAATCTGGAGGTCGCTGAGGCTCCATCCTACCAGCTACTGGATTACTAACAAAGTTAAAGAAATATCTTTTAAACTCAGTCAGAAGTTGTACCCAGCTAAAGTACTATAAACATCAGATATTTAGAAAAGTCTTGGAGGTGAATTGTACTTTGTGTTTGTCCTCAGACCTTCACTGGTTCTGGTTCTGGTTCTGGTTTTGTTCATCTGGAATCGTTTCTTTATGTTTCTTTAAGCGTACATTTAATCCATTCAGTAAAGTGTGGATGTTGGTTTCGAGGCGTTCTGGAGCTTTAAACATTTGGACGTTTAGAGTCTTGGAGGTTCTGGAGGTTGTGGAGGTTGTGGAGGTTGCTGGAAGTTTTCAGGCTTTGCAGTGTCTGGTGGAGGTTCTGGAGGTTCTGGAGGTTCTGGAGGTTCTGGAGGTTCTGGATGATGGGAGGTTTTGAGTCTTTGAGGGTTTTGGGGGATTTTGACATTTGGAGGTTTCAGTCTGCCGGTCTTGTAGTTCTGAAGGTGTGAGGCCTCAGAACCTGCCGGCTGCTCCTCTGCTGCCCTCAGATCCACTCCCCACTTTCCGTTCAGATCCAGGATGTCCGTACATGGAGGAGGAGCCCCCCCCCCCCCCCCCCCCCCCCCCCACGTACCTCCACCGGCTATTTTTATCCTCCTGAGTGATGGAGACTAATCCTCCTCAGAATCAACTCCTCATGTTTGGTCTCTCTTTAACGTCTTCTGCCCCCCCCCCCCTCTCTCTCTCTCCCCCCTCCCCCCCCCCCCCCTCTCTTCCCCCCCTCTCTCCCCCTCAGACCGGGAGGATCAGTCGATTCTCTGCACGTGAGTCACAACACTTGACCTTTTTCCATCACACGGTTCCTCTCTGCAGACAGAGCAGCTCTCAGATCACATGGAGCTCGTCGGGTCGGCGCCGGGCCTCCGACCTCACGAGGAACCAAATGAAGCGTGTTCTGGCTCTGATGCTGAGGAGGGTTCAGGTCTACAGCAGCGTTCAGGCAGCAGGACACTCAGATGAAGTCTCAGATTATTGATCAAAACTAAAAGCAAGACAAATGTAAAAGAAAACCCAGTTAATAAGCAAGTTTATATTAAAATCTGTTGTAAAAGGAAATTAATTAAAAAAATGTTTTTGATGATCGAAGCAAAGCTGAAGGCAACACATGACACCACAAAACTATTTCAATGGTTTCACAGTTAAAATCCAGTAAAGTTGTGTATTTCCTGGTCCGATAGGGAGAAGACGTGTTCAGAACCTGGGTTCACTCTCAGATTAAATAATCCCAGACTGTTTGTCACTCATGCTTGTTTTCTATTGAACGTGTTCCTCTCGTTCCTCAGCGGGGAATCTGGAGCCGGGAAGACGGAAAACACCAAGAAGGTGATCCAGTACCTGGCCGTGGTCGCCTCCTCACACAAAGGAAAGAAGGACGCCGCCCCGGTGAGCGAGGCGCTAACACAATGCTAAAGGAATGCTAAGTGATGCTATGAGCTAAATGGTGCTAAAAGGATGACCAGTAGAGGCAGTGAGTGTTTAGAATGATGCTAAGTGGACGCTAAAGACAAAGTTCATAGCACGTGCAGTTAACGCCTAGCGCTCCCTCCCAGCTCTCTGACGCCCCCCGGTGGCGGGAGGCCTGACTCATACTGAGCTGGTGGTTTCTAACGCTGTCCTGCCTCTTGTTGCAGCAGCAGCCTCAGCAGCCTCAGCAGCAGCAGCAGGGCGGCTCCCTCGCTTACGTGAGTGCACTTAAATATGGTCAGAAAACCTTTGTTGATTCCCTGTGAAGCCACACACGCTTTGTTGGGGTCATGATGGGCTGTTTCCACCACCGCAGGGGGAGCTGGAGAAGCAGCTGCTGCAGGCAAACCCCATCCTGGAGGCCTTCGGCAACGCCAAGACCATCAAGAACGACAACTCGTCTCGATTCGTACGTGTTTGATTCGACTTGAGCGCAAACCAAAATGTGACAAATGAACGTCATGCCGACCGTCTGGCCTGCCTTCACAGGGAAAGTTCATCAAACTTAACTTTGATGTCACCGGGTACCTGGTTGGAGCCAATATTGACACCTGTATCCTCTTCTGATGAATGAAATGTTTGAAATAACGCGTCGGTGGTCGACGTCTCTCTGGTTACCTGCTTGACACCGAGCTGATCTCAGACCTGCTGGAAAAGTCTCGCTGTATTCGTCAGGCCAACACTGAGAGAGCGTTCCACATCTTCTACTACATGGTGGCTGGAACCAAAGACAAGATGAGAGGTGAGCGAAGCACCAGCAGGATCCAATCAGCTCTCAGAGTCCATCAATGACAAAGAGAAGTTTCTTTTCACAGGAATATTCTCATCAATGTCTTCTTATGAGGTGAACTCTTTGTGACGTTGTTTCCCTGTAGAGGAGCTGCTGCTGGAGGACTTCAGCTGCTATCGCTTCCTGGTCGCCGGTCACGTGGAGCTTCCTGGTCAGCAGGACGACGAGCTGTTCGACGAGACTCTGGAGGCCATGGCGATCATGGGCTTCACCGAGGACGAGAGATTAGGTACGGGGGGCTTGAAATGGAGCTTCAGGTGGTTATATTCAGGAGGAAGGCCACAGCTTCTTAAGTGGAGAGGAGACAAGACTGTCTCAATGCAGGATCGGATGTCTGTAGCCTTTATTTGGTGTTCTTCCTCCTCCTCCTCCTCCTCCTCCTCCTCCTCCCCTGCAGGGATGCTAAAGGTGGTCTCCACTGTGCTGCAGCTGGGAAACATCAAGTTTGAGAAGGAGAGGAACAGCGAGCAGGCGACCATGCCTGACAACACCGGTAATAAATCGTCCACATGTCCTCCCAGCACGTTAAAGGGACAGGGTGAAAACCGTCTCAAGGACTTTAATGAACTCCTCCTCAGCCGCCCAGAAGGTGTGCCACCTGCAGGGCATCAACGTGACCGACTTCACCCGCGCCATCCTCACGCCTCGCATCAAAGTGGGCCGGGAGGTGGTGCAGAAGGCTCAGACCAAGCAGCAGGTAACACAGACCCCATCCAACCACCAGGGGGCACTGCTTTAAACCACCATACTAAATACCTAGAAGAGAGAAGAAGAGGGAAAAAAGAACTTCCTCCAGCATGGCACCAGTGTTGATATTGAGAATTCAGGCAGTGGACTCCCTCTTGGAGGTGTCATGTAGGCCTCGTTCACACTGCAGGTCATAAAGACGCTGTTCTGAGGTTCTGCTGTTCTGACGTTCTGACGTTCTGACGTTCTGACGTTCTGACGTTCTGTCTTTCTGAGGTTCTGCTGTTCTGAGGTTCTGAGGTTCTGACGTTCTGAGGTTCTGCTGTTCTGAGGTTCTGCTGTTCTGAGGTTCTGACGTTCTGAGGTTCTGCTGTTCTGAGGTTCTGCTGTTCTGAGGTTCTGACGTTCTGAGGTTCTGCTGTTCTGACGTTCTGAGGTTCTGACATTCTGACGTTCTGAGGTTCTGCTGTTCTGACGTTCTGAGGTTCTGACGTTCTGAGGTTCTGCTGTTCTGAGGTTCTGACGTTCTGAGGTTCTGCTGTTCTGACGTTCTGAGGTTCTGCTCACTGTGACTCATATTAACCTGTTTTAGTGTTAAATGTCCAGTTCCGATGTTTCCCTCCAGACCTCCATTTAGATTTAAGCTGGTTTTTATTGAGGTGTGTAGTTTTATGTTGTTTGGGCTGAACCAGTGAGTCACATCTGGCAACCCTGGTGCTGACCAGTGTAGCGTCCAGGTTTACTGCTGTCAACAGCGTCTTCTGGGCTCTGGAATCTGACCAGGTTCTGACCAGGTTCTGATCAGGTTCACACTGCAGCCTGATGGAGGCGGAGTTTAAAATATAACGTAGACGATCACGTAAAGAAACTGAACTGAGCATCAAGACCTGCAGAGTGAACGGAGCCTCAGGTTACTTCTGTCCTAATCTCAGCACTGCCCCCTCATGACGAGCGATGGTACTGCTTCATTAGTTGAGATCAGGGGTTCTTGATTCCAGGCCTGGAGGGCCGGTGTCCTGCAGGTTCAGGTTCCTCCCAGTTGCAACACGCCTGAATCCAATAAGGCCTCGTTACTTTTTTACAAGCTAGACGATGACATCATCATCAGATGGAGGTGTGCTGGAGCTGGAGAGCTAGAACCTGCAGGACACCGGCCCTCCAGGACCAGGATCGAGAACCCCTGGTCTAGATTCAGAAAGGAAAGCCTTCAAATGAGCTTTCAGAGCCACCAAATAACCTCAAACATGTTATTGGATGGTGGGAGGAAACTGAAATACACACGGACACAACAAGAACATGCAAACACAGAGAAGCTTGGACTCAGACCCCTGATCTCCTCGCTACGAAGCGAGTGCTAACTACTGCAGGGACCGAGTCGGATCCAATCAGAGGCAACAGCATCAAATACAAAAGAAATATAACCCGTTCTATTTTATTTTCTTTAAAAGTTCAAATGTGCCACAACAGTTTCCTGAATCCCTCCAGGTGGACTTTGCGGTGGAGGCTCTGGCGAAGGCGATGTACGAGCGTCTGTTCCGATGGATCCTGGCCAGAGTCAACAAGACGCTGAACAAGAGTAAGAGACAGTCGTCCTCCTTCCTCGGGATCCTGGACATCGCCGGATTTGAGATTTTTGAGGTGAGGCCGATGTTTGGAATAGGGAAGCACACCATCGCCCATACGTGACTAAAATGTTGTGTCTCATTAGAAGAGGTGATCAGTGGGTGTCTGTGTGACGTCCTACAGGACAACTCCTTCGAGCAGATCTGCATCAACTACACCAACGAGCGTCTGCAGCAGCTCTTCAACCACACCATGTTCATCCTGGAGCAGGAGGAGTACAAGAGGGAGGGCATCGAGTGGAACTTCATCGACTTCGGCCTGGACCTGCAGCCCTGCATCGAGCTCATCGAGAGGCCGGTCAGACACACACACACACACACACACACACACACACACACACACACACACACACACACACACACACACACACACACACACACACACACACACACACGCACGCCGACGCCTGTGTTTGCTGGAGCCCTGAGCCTCGGTGCCTCTGCAGAACAACCCTCCAGGTATCCTGGCCCTGCTGGACGAGGAGTGCTGGTTCCCCAAAGCCACTGACGTCTCCTTCGTTGAAAAGCTGCTCAACACTCACACCGGCCACGTCAAGTTCTCCAAACCCAAGCAGCACAAGGACAAGCTCATGTTCACCGTGATGCACTACGCCGGCAAGGTCACTACAAGAACTCACCTCCTGCTGGCGCTTTCCATGTTTCCGTGGTCGTATGATTCTGGGAACCGTGAAGAAACGTGACTTGTTTTATGTTTTGCAGGTGGACTACAACGCCGCCAACTGGCTGACGAAGAACATGGACCCTCTGAACGACAACGTGACGGCTCTGCTCAACAACTCGTCCAGCGCCTTCATCCAGGACCTGTGGAAGGACGGTAAGTCCTCCAGCCTGCCGCCCCTCTGTGAGCTGAACCCCGGTCTAAACCCCCCCTACCCCCAACAGTGGACCGGGTCGTGGGTCTGGAGACCATCACCAAGATGTCAGAGGCGCCCGGATCCACCAAGTCCAAGAAGGGCATGTTCCGCACGGTGGGGCAGCTGTACAAGGAGTCTCTGGGGAAGCTGATGACCACGCTGCACAACACGCAGCCCAACTTTGTCCGCTGCATCATCCCCAACCACGAGAAGAGGGTGAGAGCCAGGATCCGTCTGACTCCGCCTGAATCCATCTGACTGTGGTTCACACACTCATTACTGCTGCAGGCTGGAAAGATGGACTCCAACTTGGTGCTGGAGCAGCTGAGGTGTAACGGCGTGCTGGAGGGCATCCGGATCTGCAGGCAGGGTTTTCCAAACCGCATCGTGTTCCAGGAGTTCAGGCAGAGGTCAGAGGTCACTGAGTACTACGGAGTATCACTGTTTTTAAAGGCATCGAACTGATCATTAGAGGTAATAAACGTTCACACACTGTTCACATACGTGGAGAAAAACATTTGAAAAAAGGTAAGTAAGTAAAGACTTCTGGAGTTTATTCAAGGAACGAGGCTAAAACTCTTCAGATTAAAGTTAAAGCACAACTCTTGTTCGTTGTTTTAAGAAAAAAATCTACAAACTACAATTTCAATGTGTGTGATTACTGTTAACTCCATTGTGAAAGGTTTGTCGGGAACAGGAAGAAGTGAGAGACTTTCAAATTAAAACTCTGTTCAGGTACGAGATCCTGGCAGCGAACGCCATCCCCAAAGGCTTCATGGACGGGAAGCAGGCCTGCTGCCTGATGGTGAGCCCAGCACTGACCACGTCTGTTCATCCCTCTGGAGGACCTGACCTTTGACCTCTGACCTCTGACCTCCAGGTCAAACATCTGGACCTGGACCCCAACCTGTTCCGGATTGGTCAGAGCAAAATGTTCTTCAGGACTGGAGTGTTGGCTCAGCTGGAGGAAGAGCGGGACATCAAGCTGACCGTGGTCATCATCGCCTTCCAGGCTCAAGCCCGGGCTTTCCTGGCCCGCAAGTAAGACCCCGGTCCAGACCCTGGGTCAGACCCCAGTCTAGATCCCAGTCCAGACCCTGGGTCAGACCTCCAAGTAGGATCAGCTGACGCTCCTCAGGATTCGTGTCTCAGTCCTTCTTCTATGTTTTTCATCTTCTATCTTAAATGTCTTCTTTATTTCCCTTCCTTTGGAGTTCCTCTACATTCTTCTCCTCCTTCTCGTCACTCTGTGTTTTCAGGGCCTTCAGTAAACGTCAGCAGCAGCTCACGGCCATGAAGGTGATCCAGAGGAACTGCGCCTGTTACCTGAAGCTGAAGAACTGGCAGTGGTGGAGACTCTTCACCAAGGTGAGGCTCCGGTTTGTTCTGGCAGCTTTCCACCTGGATGTGAGGATGGCTTGAGGACGGTTGCGGCGGCTCTGTGCTCCAGGTGAAGCCGCTGCTGCAGGTGACCCGGCAGGAGGAGGAGATGGGCCAGAAGGACGAGGAGCTGAAGACCGCCAAGGAGGTGGCGGCGAAGACGGAGTCGGAGCTGAAGGACATCACACAGAAACACACGCAGGTCGCAGGATCCTTCATGTCTTCAGTCTCAGTCTGGCTCATTTCCAGAAGGTGAGCCACATCTTTTCATGCTCTCCGTCTCCTTCAGCTGATGGAGGAGCGAGCTCAGCTGGAGACCAAGCTGCAGGCGGAGACGGAGATGTACGCCGAGGCCGAGGAGATGAGGGTGCGGATGGAGGCCAAGAAGCAGGAGCTGGAGGAGGTGCTGCACGAGATGGAGGCTCGGCTGGAGGAGGAGGAGGAGCGCAACAACGCTCTGCATCAGGAGAGGAAGGAGATGGAGCAACAGCTGCAGGTTCTTCATCATCAGGGATTCAGATTTAAAGTAGTAAATTAAAGTAGATACACTGACATCACAAGTTCTATTGTGCATCTTTGCTTCTGTTTCTCCTCATCTCACCTGATGTTTTCCTTCGACCATAAAAGTTGTCCCGTTATCACGTCTTCTTGGCTGCAGATGATGGAGGCTCACATCGGCGAGGAGGAAGACGCCCGGCAGAAGCTGCAGCTGGAGAAAGTCGCTGTGGAGGGAAAAGTGAAGAAGCTGGAGGAGGACGTCCTGCTGATGGAGGACCAGAACAACAAACTGCACAAGGTAACAAACAGGGTTCACTTAATGCACAACACACACTGGAAATACACACTGGAAATATACACACTGAAACACACACTGGAAACACACACTGGAAATACACACACTGGAAATACACACTGGAAATATACACACTGAAATACACACTGAAACACACACTGGAAACACACACTGGAAACACACACTGGAAATACACACACTGGAAACACACACACTGGAAATACACACACTGGAAACACACACACTGGAAACACACACACTGGAAACACACAATGGAAACACACACACTGGAAACACACACACTGGAAATACACACACTGGAAATACACACACTGGAAATATACACACTGGAAATATACACACTGAAATACACACACTCTGGAAACACACACACTGGAAACACACACACTGGAAATACACACACTGGAAATACACACTGGAAATACACACACTGGAAATACACACTGGAAATACACACTGGAAACACACCCTGGAAAAATACACACTGGAAACACACACACTGGAAATACACACACTGGAAAACATATTGTAAAAACACACACTGTGTCTTTAAAGGAGCGGAAGCTCCTGGAGGAGCGGATGGCCGACATGAGCTCCAACCTGGCCGAGGAAGAGGAGAAGTCGAAGAATCTGACCAAGCTGAAGGCCAAACACGAGTCTATGATCTCTGACCTGGAGGGTCAGTCCCTCGCTCATGTTTTAAAGTTTGAATTTAACAGACGCTCCCTGGATGTGGAGCCGTGATGTTGTGTTTGTGCTCAGTGAGGATGAAGAAGGAGGAGAAGGGCCGTCAGGACATGGAGAAGGCCAAGAGGAAGGTAGAGGCGGAGCTAAGTGACCAGCAGGAGCAGCACGCTGACCTGCAGGCGCAGATGTCCGAGCTGCGAGCTCAGCTGGCGGCGAAGGAGGAGGAGCTACAGGCCACGCAGGCCCGGTGAGAGGAGTACTTCCTGTTCAGCGTTCTTCATCTCCAATCTCCAGTTCAACTGTAAGACTGTATCGCTCCTGCAGCCTGGAGGAGGAGAGCGGCCAGCGGGGGGCGGCGGTGAAGCGCGTGCGGGAGCTGGAGACGCTGCTGTCCGAGCTACAGGAGGACCTGGAGGCCGAGCGCGGGGCGAGGGCGAAGGTCGAGGCGGCCCGGCGCGACCTCAGCGAGGAGCTGAACGCTCTGCGCACCGAGCTGGAGGACAGCCTGGACACCACAGCCGCCCAGCAGGAGCTCCGGTCTGCCGTCACGTCACCCTGCAGCCACAAACACTGTGTCATCAGCATAAAAGCTGAACTTTTAATAAACTAGAGCTACACTCGGTAGAGAGCAGACCTTTGCCAACACCATTTGTTTGGGGAACCAAGTTGGCATCGTTAGTATGATAGCTCATATCGATGCTAACTAGCCTGTCAGGTGGCTACATCTCTGTGAAACACTGAGCAGGGAGCGTCTCCATGGCAACAGACGCTGATCTCCTTTTTATCTCCTCTGCTTGATACAGGACATTTGTTCACAGTGGGGGATTCATTTGGAAACAATTCGCCGTCATCGTCCAAAAATCTGATCAATTGATCCTTGGATGATGACAAATCATCCCTGAAGATTTCATGCAATTTGAGTTAACAGTTTTGGCGAACCATCTAATAATAACTATATAAACCAATAAATAAATATATACACGGAGACAGAAACATAACCTTCACGACCAACTTTCGTTGGTGAAGAAAATGAACAACTGCTCGATTGGTCTGCTTTTTCCTGCACATGACACGACTTCCTCAACATCTTAGATCAATACTTTTGTGTACTGACATGAAACAGAACCTGGAAACCATCCAGTAAACCACAGTGTCATCAGCATACAGGCATAGCTGTGAAATCTGTGGTGTTTAAACTTCATGTTTATCGTCCACTGTGTTGATTTTTTTTATGAAGGGCGAAGCGTGAGCAGGAGGTGGCCATGTTGAAGAAAGCCATGGAAGAGGAGGGGCGGAGCCACGAGGCCCAAATCCAAGACCTGAGGCAGAAGCACAGCCAGGTGGTGGAGGAGCTGTCGGAGCAGCTGGAGCAGGCCAAACGAGTGGGCTTTCCTCAAACCTTCTCCCGAACCTACTCAGATAGCCTGTCACTGTTGCTAATGCTAATGCTAACTCCTCCCTTCCAGGTGAGGGCGGGTCTGGAGAAGGCGAAGCAGGCTCTGGAGAAGGAGTCGGCCGACATGAGCGCCGACTTGCGCTCGCTGGCCAGCGCCAAGCAGGACGTGGAGCACAAGAAGAAGAAGGTGGAGGGTCAGCTGAATGAGCTGCACTCGCGCTTCAACGAGAGCGAGCGTCAGAGGAACGAGCTCGGCGAGCGTGTCACCAAGATGAACGTGAGTCACCAGCTAGCGTGACCTCACAACCACTTTGATTTGGTTTTTTGGTCAATAAATTTATCATTTCATACTTTTTCTAGGAGAGCACAGCGCAGTTTACAATATCATGTACAGATAGGGTTATATGCATAATTTCATGTACAATTCTTTTGTTTTTAATTATTGTTTTCTGCTGATTTCCATAATTAAGTCCAAAATGTCCACATGTCCCTCAGATGGAGCTGGACAGTGTGACGGCTCTGCTGAATGAGGCCGAGAGCAAAAACATCAAACTGAGCAAAGACGTCTCGGGCCTGTCGTCTCAGCTGCGGGACGTCCAGGTGAGTCCGACTCCCCGCCGCCCCCTCCTGGAGCTCGCAGGTAGCGGCACACTAACAAGGGGCGTGGCCTCCCTGCAGGAGCTGCTGTCGGAGGAGACGCGTCAGAAGCTGAACGTGGCGGGACGACTGCGTCAGGTGGAGGAGGACAGGAACAGCGTGATGGAGCAGCTGGAGGAGGAGACGGAGGGCAAACGGGCCGTGGAGCGGCAGCTGTCCGGCCTCAACATGCAGGTCAGCAAACACTGTATTAGTCTGTTTTTGTTTAGTTATTTGTGGGTATTTTAGTAACTTTTTGGCAAAACTGTTAACCCAAATTGCATGAAATCTTCAGGGATGATTTGTCATCATCCAAGATTCAATTGATTAGATTTTAAGACGTAAACGACTTAACATTTCTGAATAAATCCCCCAAAACTGCCAAAGAAACACTGTCCCATACCAAGCAGATGAGAGAGGCTCCTCTTGGAGATCAGAGGAGATCGGCGTCTGTTGCCATGGAGACGCTCAGTGTTTCTCAGTGATGTAGCTACCTGACAGGCTAGTTAGCATTGATATGAGCTAACAGCTATCATGCTAGTGATGCTAGCTCGGTTCCACAAACAAATGCGGCGTTGGTGTAGAACCGCGCTCTACTGAGTGTAGCTCTAGTTTATTTTGACTTCAGATGTGGGGCTCAAATTCTATTTAAAGATTCCCCTACAATTCATTCCTGGAAACACAATTCTCTCAAGTGGTTTGTAATGTATTTATTCATTTCTATGTGTATTTTATTAGCTGTCGGACTACAAGAAGAAGCTGGACGAGGCTTCGGGGTCGGTGGAGCTGCTGGAGGAGGCCAAGAAGCGTCTGCAGCGCGAGCTGGAGGCGGCCAACGGCGAGTACGAGGAGAAGGCGTCGGCCTATGACAAGCTGGAGAAGAGTCGTGTGCGGCTGCAGCAGGAGCTGGAGGACGTCCTGATGGACCTGGACAGTCAGAGACAGCTGGTGTCCAACCTGGAGAAAAAGCAGAAGAAGTTCGACCAGGTCACACTTCAGTTTGACACACACACACACACACACACACACACACACACACACACACACACACACACACACACACACACACACACACACACACTCACACATATTTCTCTTGCTTTAGTTATATTTTAGTGTTTTAATTGTAAAGTGTTTTTCGTCTTTCTTGATGTAAAAGACTTTAATAATCAGATTTGATCTTTCTTCCTATATTCTATAGCCTGTTTGATGCATTTGATTCTTAATTGTCTCTTTTCCTCAATTTAATTGCATTTATTTATCAATAGATTTGATTTGCTGATTACTTCAAATATTTCTGATTAGATATTTATTTAATTTCCTTTTATATAGAATGATATATTTCACGCCATAAATAATTTTTTTTTGTTTAGTTTTGCATCTTATTCTTCTTCTTATTATTTGGTTGGTTAGTAATGCAATCAATGTTTTCAAAATATATATAAATATTTGCGTATTTATTTACCTGTTCTTTAGTTTTGCCCTTTAATGTTGAGTTTTCTTGCTCCATACAGTGAGAAGGTTGACCCGTTGTGGGGCTGCAGCAGCTCAGTGTGTGGACGAGGCTCTGCTGCAGACTAAACCCGCTGCTGCAGACTAAACCCGCTGCTGCAGACTAAACCCGCTGCTGCAGACTAAACCCGCTGCTGCAGACTAAACCCGCTGCAGACTAAACCCGCTGCAGACTAAACCCGCTGCTGCAGACTAAACCTGCTGCAGACTAAACCCGCTGCAGACTAAACCCGCTGCAGACTAAACCCGCTGCTGCAGACTAAACCCGCTGCTGCAGACTAAACCCGCTGCAGACTAAACCCGCTGCAGACTAAACCCGCTGCAGACTAAACCCGCTGCAGACTAAACCCGCTGCTGCAGACTAAACCCGCTGCTGCAGACTAAACCCGCTGCTGCAGACTAAACCCGCTGCAGACTAAACCCGCTGCTGCAGACTAAACCCGCTGCAGACTAAACCCGCTGCTGCAGACTAAACCCGCTGCTGCAGACTAAACCCGCTGCTGCAGACTAAACCCGCAGCAGACTAAACCCGCTGCAGACTAAACCCGCAGCAGACTAAACCTGCAGACTAAACCCGCTGCAGACTAAACCCGCTGCAGACTAAACCCGCTGCAGACTAAACCCGCTGCAGACTAAACCCGCAGCAGACTAAACCTGCAGCAGCAGCCCTCAGAAAACGCTCCTAACTGGCTGCTGCTCTTGGACAGATGTTGGCGGAGGAGCGAGCCGTCTCCTGTAAGTTTGCGGAGGAGCGGGACCGAGCGGAGGCCGAGGCCCGGGAGAAGGAGACCCGGGTGCTGGCTCTGGGTCGCGCTCTGGAGGAGAACCAGGACGCTCTGGAGGAGGCGGAGAAGATGGTGAAGGCGCTCCGGGTGGAGATGGAGGACCTGATCAGCTCCAAGGACGACGTGGGGAAGAGCGTGAGTGAACGCAGCGCGACCCGGCGCTCCCGGCGCTCCTCAGGCCACTTCTGGACTCCGCCTCCTCCGTCCTCAGGTTCACGACCTGGAGAAGGCGAAGCGCGGCCTGGAGGCCATGGTGGAGGAGATGAGGGCTCAGATGGAGGAGCTGGAGGACGAGCTGCAGGCGGCCGAGGACGCCAAGCTGCGCCTGGAGGTCAACGGTCAGGCCCTGAAGGCTCAACATGACCGGGAGCTGCAGGGCCGAGAGGAGGCGGGCGAGGAGAAGAGGAAGCAGCTCCTCAAACAGGTCCGCCAGCACCTCCTCATCACCCTGCTCCTCCTCATCACCCTGCTCCTCCTCTTCATCACCCTCCTCCTCTTCATCACTCTGCTCCTCCTCATCATGACCCTGCTCCTCTTCATCACCCTGCTCCTCCTATTGACCCTGCTCCTCTTCATCATCCTGCTCCTCCTCTTCATCACCCTGCTCCTCCTCTTCATCACCCTGCTCCTCCTATTGACCCTGCTCCTCTTCATCACCCTGCTCCTCCTATTGACCCTGCTCCTCCTTATCATCACCCTGCTCCTCTTCCTCCTGACCTTGCTCCTCATCCTCACCCTGCTCCTCGACCCCCCCCCCCCCCCCCCCCCCCATGTTCCAGGTCCGAGAGCTGGAGGAGGAGCTGGAGGAGGAGAGGAAGCAGCGAGGTCAGTCGTCAGCTGGGAAGAAGAAACTGGAGGGGGAGCTGAAGGACCTGGAGGAGCAGCTGGAAGCCACCAGCAGGGGGCGTGACGAGGCCGTCAAACAGCTCCGCAAATTCCAGGTCAGCAGCAGAGACACACAGATCAGGCTTAGAATCAATAACAAATCCCATCTATTGGTTCAACAAAGACAAAGAACATCCAGAACGTTAGGATGAAGGTTCTGGAGGAAGAAGAGAAGAAGAAGAAGAAGAAGAATCATACTTTATGTTGCCAGGATGAACGTCCAGAGATGTTGATGACCTTTGCCCTCTCAGGGTCAGGTGAAGGACCTCCAGAGGGAGCTGGAGGACTCTCGTGCAGCTCAGAAGGAGGTCGTTGCCTCGGCCAGAGAGTCCGAGCGCAGGTCAAAGGTCATGGAGGCCGACATCATGCAACTGCACGAGGTGAGGGACACCGGTTCGATTCATTCATACAGCTCCGCCTTACTTCCCATTCTGGACTGTTAAAGATATAAACTGTTTTATGACCTTTATGACTTTAACCTTGAGAAAATGCTTTGCTTTCGGTCGTCACTGTGTGAGTCCAGATGTTGGCAGCTGCAGAGAGAGCCCGTAAGCAGGCGGAGACGGAAAGAGACGAGCTGGCTGAAGAGCTGGCCAGTAACTCCTCGGGGAAGTAGGTTCTTATCCAGACTCAGTGCCGGGGATTTCATGAGGAGTGCACCATGGACTGCTTCCGGAGCCTCTGTGCTTCCGTGTTTCAGGTCTCTGATGTCTGACGAGAAACGTCGTCTGGACGCAAAGATCAGCCAGCTGGAGGAGGAGCTGGAGGAGGAGCAGGCCAACATGGAGGGCCTGAACGAGCGGCTGAGGAAGAGCCTGCAGCTGGTGGGTTCACCGCTGACGTACTGCTGCCAACTCCCGTCAACTCCCGTCAACTCCCGCTCCTCAAACCTCAGCTCCTAACGCTATTTATACTGTGTGTGTGTGTGTGTGTGTGTGTGTGTGTGTGTGTGTGTGTGTGTGTGTGTGTGTGTGTGTGTGTGTGTGTTCAGGTGGAGCAGCTGGGAGCGGAGCTGGCGGTGGAGCGCTCGTCCTCTCAGAGCAGAGAAGGATCCCGCCAGCAGCTGGAGCGGCAGAACCGCGAGCTGAAGGCCAAGCTGCAGGAGATGGAGGGCCAGGGACGCTCCAAGCTCAAGTCCACCGTCGCCGCCCTGGAGGCCAAACTGAGGGAGGCGGAGGAGCAGCTGGAGATAGAGAGCAGGTAACGCAGCATCACAGAGGTCAGAGGGCGGCTGAGAGAGCGACGGGTGACGGTGCTTCCGCTCTGCAGAGAACGACAGGCCAACGCCAAGAACCTGCGGCAGAAAGAGAAGAAGCTGAAGGACCTGAGCGTCCAGATGGAGGACGAGAGGAAGCAGGCGCAGCAGTACAAGGACCAGGTAGAGCAACAACTCACCACTCTGGAGTCACCATGGTAACCAGAGCCAGCAGCTGATTGGCTGCTTGGAGAGTCTCTCTCAGTCCATCGCGTCTCAAACTCCTGCCAGGCGGAGAAGAGCGGCGTGCGGCTGAAGCAGCTGAAGCACCAGCTGGAGGAGGCGGAGGAGGAGGCGCAGCGCGTGGCGGCCGCCCGCAGGAAGCTGCAGAGGGAGCTGGAGGAGGCCAGCGAGGCCAACGACAGCCTCAACAGGGAGGTGTCGTCCCTGAGGAGCAAGCTCAGGTAATGCCCCTACCACCTCCACCTCCTCCTCCTCCTCCTCCTCCACCAGAGTCTTCTAATATTTCCACGTCCTGCTGTGTCGGGGCTCCCAGGCGAGGAGGAGGAGGAGGAGGAGGAGGAGGAGGAGGAGGAGGGGGGGAGGTGATCTTCAGCCCCGGGCCTCGCAGCAGCAGCAGCAGCAGCATGAGGAGTCTCAGCCTGGGAGGCAGCGTGAGCCGCAGGAGCGCCATCAAGGAGAACTCGGTGGAGCTGCAGGAGGAGGAGCCTTGCTCGCCGTCTCCTCGCGGCGCCTGTACGCCTCCTCTGGAGCCGGGCGAGTAGGAGGAGCCACAGAGGAGTTCCCACTCTAAAACCGCACGAATCCAAAGCGTCAACAGAGAAACTAACTAAATCAGGCTCTGCTGTCACCATGGCAACCACCTCCCCATCACAGGTATTCAGTCCCTTCGAAACGTTTCTGAAAAACTTTCTCTTAAAAATGAATTTCTGGAAACACTTTTTAAGCTCGTTCTAGTTCAGTTCATGTTCCTCCTCCTGCAGCTTCGGCCTCAGACGGAGGCTTTGGGACTTATTTGATCCGAAGTTAATTAGGATTTATTTCTAAATATAGAAGCTCCGACTTCTTCACACAAAAACTATCAACGTGTCATTTTTTCTATTCACACTTAAAATCTAAATTGTGAGTAAAAAGGCCCAACATTTGTTCTAAATCAATAATTTGAGAATAATCTGGAGAAGATCTGTCCCAGTTGGCTGGAAACAAAACATAAAACATTTTATTACATTTTTATTTTGAAAATCTTCTTAAAAACCAAAGATTTGTTGTTTCTGCTTCTCAGATGAAAGCTGCAAAGCAGGAACCTCATTACGGATTATTTTCTGGATTATTCCGGTGAATTTGTAGAACAAAGGATTATGGGTTTAAATTACAATTTATTTCTCCCGAAATTCAAATCAATTTTTGAGTCAAATTAATATTTTATGGGCCAAAATAAAGTTTCAGTCTCAGATGGGAGAATTTGCAGCTTTAATAAATAAAAGATAAAGAAACAGAGTTAGTGTCCAAACTGAGTAAAGTCCTGTTGTAACAGTCACAACCACAAAGATATAAATATTCTGTTTATTATGATCAAACAAATAAACAGAATATTTGAAAGTTAATTAAAACAAAGTGAAAAACCAAAAAGATTCATTAATTGTTCCAGATGAAACTTAGATTAGATAAAAATAGATTTTCTGATCAACGTTCAGAAAAGTGACAAACTCATCAGGAAGAAGCAGAAGTGAAATATTAAAAGGTGTGAACAATAAACATAAACATATATTTTTAAAGTATTTCTTACATAAACTTATTGGCTTTAATATTTACGGAAGAGTTTTAGAGCCGCTGAAGAAAAAAACTAAAATCGAAGGTTAAAAAACAAAAACCTTCTTTTTCTTCAGGGAAAGTCCAAAATCAAAGTCGAGATTCAATTTTTTCACGGAAAGACTTTCTGTCTGTCCCTCATCATCTGTCCGTCCCTCATCATCTGTCCGTCCCTCATCATCTGTCTGTCCCTCATCATCTGTATGTCCCTCATCTGTATGTCCCTCATCTGTCTGTCCCTCATCATCTGTCTGTCCCTCATCATCTGTCCGTCCCTCATCATCTGTCCGTCCCTCATCATCCGTCTGTCCCTCATCATCTGTCCATCCCTCATCATCTGTCTGTCCCTCATCATCCGTCTGTCCCTCATCATCCGTCCGTCCCTCATCATCTGTCTGTCCCTCATCATCTGTCTGTCCCTCAACATCTGTCTGCCCCTCATCATCCGTCTGTCCCTCATCATCCGTCCGTCCCTCATCATATGTCTGTCCCTCATCATCTGTCCGTCCCTCATCATCCGTCTGTCCCTCATCATCCGTCCGTCCCTCATCATCTGTCCATCCCTCATCATCTGTCTGTCCCTCATCATCCGTCTGTCCCTCATCATCCGTCCGTCCCTCATCATCTGTCTGTCCCTCATCATCTGTCTGTCCCTCAACATCTGTCTGTCCCTCATCATCCGTCTGTCCCTCATCATCCGTCCGTCCCTCATCATATGTCTGTCCCTCATCATCTGTCCGTCCCTCATCATCTGTCTGTCCTTAATCATCCGTCTGTCCCTCATCATCTGTCTGTCCCTCATCATCTGTCCGTCCCTCATCATCTGTCTGTCCCTCATCTGTCCGTCCCTCATCATCTGTCCGTCCCTCATCTGTCTGTCCCTCATCATCCGTCTGTCCCTCATCATCCGTCCGTCCCTCATCATCTGTCTGTCCCTCATCATCTGTCTGTCCCTCAACATCTGTCTGTCCCTCATCATCCGTCTGTCCCTCATCATCCGTCCGTCCCTCATCATATGTCTGTCCCTCATCATCTGTCCGTCCCTCATCATCTGTCTGTCCTTAATCATCCGTCTGTCCCTCATCATCTGTCTGTCCCTCATCATCTGTCCGTCCCTCATCATCTGTCTGTCCCTCATCTGTCCGTCCCTCATCATCTGTCCGTCCCTCATCTGTCTGTCCCTCATCATCTGTCTGTCCCTCATCATCCGTCTGTCCCTCATCATCTGTCTGTCCCTCATCATCTGTATGTCCCTCATCATCTGTCCGTCCCTCATCATCTGTCCGTCCCTCATCATCTGTCTGTCCCTCATCATCCGTCCGTCCCTCATCATCCGTCCGTCCCTCATCATCTGTCCGTCCCTCATCATCTGTCCGTCCCTCATCATCTGTCCGTCCCTCATCATCTGTCTGTCCCTCATCATCCGTCCGTCCCTCATCATCCGTCCGTCCCTCATCATCTGTCCGTCCCTCATCATCTGTCCCTCATCATCTGTCTGTCCCTCATCATCTGTCTGTCCCTCATCATTTACTCTTAGATGTGAAATCCCATTAAATCCCCTCATTGTGACTATATCGTGTTGCTTCCTGCTGATGGACGTGTGATGTTACACATGATTTCCTTGATTAATAAGAACATATAAATCAGCAGCCCAGGATCCGTGTCTTTGTCCTTCATATTGGACGAACTTCCAGGACAGAAGACAGCAGCTGCTCTGTCTCTTCTAGTCTGATCCTGATGAGAACTGACTGTGTTTATGAGAGACATTCTGTCCTGAAGCATCTTTTCATCTCTTCATTACACCTCCTGATGTGGATTCTGAGGAAGCAGTCCCACCGCTGGCAGGACGAGGGACACACTTTGGAAAAAAACAGATTTTTCCACCGGAAAAAAAAAAAAATCTCGACTTTGATTTTCGACTTTCTCTCGTGCTTGAAGGTTCTTTCTTGTTTTTAGCCTCCGAATTTTGTTTTTGCTTCAGTGGCCCTAAAACTTCCGTAAATATAAATTTAGTTAAAAGACATGAAATCTTTTTTAAACCAGTATATTTGTGTCCTGCAGGGGGCGGCATTGCAGCTCATTCTAAGAATTTATTTAGTCTCAATATGAAAAAAACAACTTTGATTTCACTTCATAAATTCTGAATCAAAATCAGTTTGTGGATGAATAAATGTGTGTAATTTATGTGAATTTAATATAAATTCTGATTTATTTAATATCAACAAGGCGACGCTTTTGTTTGTGTGCTTCAGAAAAATCACATTGTTTTTAATCAGTTCTGTATTTCAGTATCTAAAGTCCTCAGTTTGTGTCTCTTGGGAAGATATATTATGAAAACTTACATTTTAAAATTCTATAAAGTCACATCAGAGTAAAAAAAAATGGGATTGGGATTTTTGGCAGATTGTCTTATGGATTCTTCAGAATCTAATCTTTCTAAATTATTTCAGGTTTTTCCGTTTCTGTTACTAACATGACAGGAGCTTAAAAAATATATAGATAAAACTGTAAATCTCCAGATTATTCTGGGATTACTGGTCAACAACTTTAACCTGAAATGTTTTAACTGTAAACTGAGAAAAATTCTCTTGAATCTCACAAATTTAAAAAAAAAGTAAAAACATTTCAAACTGTTATTAGTATTCAGTCAGATAAAAAAAGAAAATACACATATATATATATTTCTCCAACTTTTCATACGATTTGTTTGCATAATTTCCAGAACCCTGCAGGATGTTGTTCTGCTCATTATTCTCTAGGATTAAAGTGATTTTGTGTTTCTGGGCCGGCGTTCTGGACGTTAAAGTCCAGAACTGGAGGAAACAGTAAAATCCCGTTTCTTATTGAAGGTGAATCTCCAGAGGCACAAACAGCAGGACTCACACTCACATTTTACTTCTTCTACAGTTTGTTTGATTTTCAAGCTCACAGATTCACCAAATATATTTATTCTGAACGTGTACGACATTAAATCTCTACCAAACACATTTTCTGGGATTTTCCTTCTTTACAGTTCAACTTTTATTTGGTTTTCAGAAGCAGATTTGAAGAAGAACAAAACAGCTTAAATCCCCCGTCAGCAGATCCTGAAGGAACTTTTATGGAGGAAATATTATTAAAATTAAAGTTATTTCAAGTGGAAAGTTTACAACCACAAACTAAACTTTTTTTTTTTTTATAAAAAAGAAAGACAAGAATCAGACTTTTATGTATATAAATTAAAATTCTGAATTTTCAGGCAAACTTTTTGAAAACTTCTCATTTTTCCTGAAATTTAAAATTGTAAAAACGTTGACGAGAATCAGGCCGATTGATTTTTACAAAATCTTGAAAATAAAATTCAGCATTAAATTGACAAATACATTTTTTTTTTAAGTCATAAATTTTGAGGGTAAAGTTTGAACTTTATAAAACTTTATCTTGACATTTAAACGTTTTGGGAGAAAATCTGAGCGTAAAGATGAAATAAAGTTTGTTTCATCTGAATGTTGAGGTTTGATGGGATCATGTGATCGTTTGGTGTTTAGTTGCTGAAAGATCCTGAAAAAAGAAACCTCAGATTTAAATCCTTCACACATTAAACTTTCTTTAGAAACTCCAGTGATCAGAAAAGACTAAATGAATCTTCAGGTTAAAGGATTTTTCTTCTCACGTTTGGTTTTATTCCACTTTAACACATTTTGTTGCTTCAGTCGAGGAACGAGGACAAAACCAAATGGATTTAGAAACATTTCAAAAAGTGCAGTTTGACCGTTTTTCGGGACAAACCTTCAGAGCTCAGAGGAAGTCCTGGGGGGACGGGGAACCGACCCGACCCGAGTCCAGCTCAGTCCAGAATAAAACCTCAAACCAGTTCAAACCTTCATCTAAGAAAACAAAAACAAAAAGACTGAAACTTTTAAAGAAAATCTCTAAAACTAAAAGTCAAACTGTCCAAATCTTCACTTCAATACTGTCTGAATCAGAACCACCAGAACCTGGAGTCCAAACACTTCCAAACAAATACTGTCCTAAAACCAGAGCGAACCCAAACCGTCTGAATCCAGAACCAGTCCAGGACCTAATCTGAATCCAGAACCAACAGAACCAGTCCAGGAACCATCCAAATGTAAAATCTGGAAACAGTATCAGTGACGACTAAAGTCTGAACCGGGTCCTGGACTAGATGATAAGTGGTCTCAAGAGTCCAAACCAGTTCCAAAATAACCTCCAGAACCAGTGTTACAGAACCTGAAACCAGTTTAAAATGAGTCTAGAACCGACCCTCCAGTCCGCTTAAAGAGTTTTAATAAACAAAATGAAATCAGTCCAGGACTCGGGTCTAAAATCAGACTGGGATCAGTTTAGAACCAGTGTAAACAGACCAGTGTAAACCGGTTTCTAAAGTGCATTTCAAC
>NC_137647.1:658655-672397 GCF_963383615.2 Lipophrys pholis
AGTGAAGTTACATCAAGAAATTCCAGAAATCTGCTGACCAATAGTTCAACCAAAGCAGTGGGATGTTTTATTTATGTTTTGTGAGTACAAATAATGTAAAATAAGTACTGGGTTTAAAAACAATTAACTAAATGGAGTAAAATGGGTCTTAAAATGCAGTTTAAACATGAAAAACTTTACTCTTCCTCTAGCTAGAAAAAAAAGAATTAATTATAATTTGCCTAAAGTCAAAGGGAAAGCCAGCATTATAAGATGGACTATAGATAGATTATATTGCATGCTTCCCATTCTATGTTAAGTTATTTTATAGGAACAGCCTGCCAATAAAATAGTGCGTTTTAAAATGAAATCCCTGGGTAACAAACCTCTGTTGGTGCGTGGCTGCCTGCTCCTTCCAGAACTCCAACTCTTCCTCCAGGGACCCAAACTCTGGAGGCTCCAGATCCCCCATCTCCAGCTGACACCCGATGACTGATTCACAAACAGCTTTGAGTCAACTTTTCACTCACAAAACATCCCTTTAAAAACGGCTCATTTATATTCAACCTGATCCCAGTTATTGAGAAACAATCATACAGGATGGAACATGATTGCAGATGGTTAAATTCAGATTTTGGGAAAAATCGGCTCAATAATTGAACAGTATTTGTAAGAAAAAACTGTAATTTCCTTTATTTTAATGAATTTATTATAGCCAGTGAGGCTGTACGTTCAGTTGGAACGAATAACGGAAAAAACCGGGTAACAAGTCTCGATCCACGATAACTAATGTTTTTAAACACATATAACGTGTGCAGTACTGAACATTGTGTTCTGATCAATCGGTTAGAATGGGAAAATAGTCAATTCCAACAAAATACGGACCAATAAACATTTAAGTTAAATTATTCATTAGATTTATAGAGTTTGGTAAAGGTGAAAAACGGGAACCTACAGCCGGCATTTCTTAACAAAACAACACAAAACTTCCTCCAGTGAGTTTGTAAAATCAATAACAGCAGTTTACGAGATAAATCGGTCTTAATAAGTCAGGAACAAATTAAGTTTAGCGACTTTTAAGGCACGTTAATGCTATGCTAGTTGGGCTAACGGTGTTAACCATTTAAATCCCAGCAGACGTAAACAAACTTACGTCCAGCAGCTGACTTCGCTCCGGGCAGACTTCACCGCTTTAACCCGCTGTTAGACGCTCCTCGTGCCGCTACCGTCGCTCCGGGTGGAGCTTCTCGGTTAAATTCAACGCCAGAGTGACAAAAACGGAACTATTTGCGGACTTGTCGCGAGTTGGAAACCGCAAAGTTGCAGCAGCTTCGGGTCGAACAATACACGTTGCCATTCTCACGAGCCACGGCGATCCGCCAATCACAAGTCAGGACGAAGCCCCGTTCTCTGTCGTGATTCCTCAAGCTGCTGTCAATCAAACGCTTGGAAGGCGGGACTCCAGTCATCTGACCAATCACGAAAAAGTTAAAGGGGAAAGTCTGTTCAATGAACACATTCTGATGTTTCCAATGGTCACCAGAGGGAGGCGCTGTTACACCAACACTTTATTTATTTATTTATTTATTTATTTATTTATTTATTTATTTATTTATTTATTTATTTATTTATTTATTTATTTATTTATTTATTTATATATATATATTTATTTATTTATTTATTTATTTTGGGGAGTAAGTTGATAATGAGTGATTTAGTGGTTTAGTCAGTATGTAATATAATGTTTATTTAACTTATTTTAATCTTATATATATCTTATGTGTATAGGATTTTTTGTGTAAATATTCCACTTATTTGAGGTTCAACACAATGTTAAATTTTTTTTTATGTAAATACATCCTTCATCCTGGGAGATTAATCTTTTGATCGGAAGTTTACCAACGAATTTGAATTTCTTTTATTACTTTTATCAGTCCATTTGTATTTCATTGTATTTTCATAATTTTGTCTTTATACTTATGAAAGAGATTATGAATAAGAGGGATTCAGTGGACCAAAGTTTCCATTTAAAGCGGAATTCTATTTTTACCTAAATAATTGAATTTCTTTTTTTATATTTTCTCTCCTTTTTTTTACAATTTAAGAAATATATTTTTTAGTGAAGTGAAATTTTTACACATAAATTCTATAGACGAATGATTAAAATAAGTTAAATAAATATTATATTACATACTCTGACTAAACCACTAAATCACTGATTATTAATTTTCTACCAAAAGATTAATGAATAAAGACAATGAATGAATGAATGAATGAATTTAAAAAATATATTTTCTAAATTCATATCAATACGTGCTAATTAACAAAGACAAACATAAGAATTTATAACACTTTAAAACTGATTTAATTTTTAAAGATTTCCCTAAAAATATTCAATTATGAGCAGAAGAACTGACGGAAACATTTCCTGAATGTGTGTCAAGGTGAGTATGTCAGCTCATCAGACGACCTTTTACAGTCCTGCTATGAAGTAATCAGGCGGAACACGTGACATTATGCCGCGCTCTGATTGGTAGAGGTTCTCTTCCTGTTGATGGGGGTCAGAGGTCAAATTGGGTCAACTCTGTTCTTTTCAGAGGGATTAAACTGACCCATCTGATCCTGGTTAATCCACACGCACCATCACCGGAGCATAAAGCTGTGACTGACACACACACACACACACACACACACACACACACACACACACGAACGCACACACACACACACACACACACGAACGCACGCACGCACACACACACACGCACACACACGTTCTGGCTTCATATCTGTGCTGCTGCATGTTTTCTCTACACTGAGAGCAGATTATGTGTCTGCGACCTTCAGTCGTGTCACGGAGGTTTTATTTTAAATCGCTCCGACGAAACAAGAGGTCCTGAAGAGGTTCTGAAGAGGTTCTGAAGTGGTTCTGAAGAGGTCCTGAAGAGGTTCTGAAGAGGTTCTGAAGATACGATCTCGTCTACACGATATAGTGGACGATCTACTAGAGTATGTCTATTGTGTAGAGTGTGTCTATTGTGGAGACAAACACAATCAGATAGAGATCTATGACTATATGTCTATGTATTAGATCGTTCTGGGTTGAAAATCTCCTCAAAAAAAACAAACAGAACCAACACAATGTGAAAACGCAGCATTCCATGTGGACCAAGAGAAAATGTTCCTCCTGCTACATCACTTCCTCCTTCCTCTCAGCCCCCCCCCCCCCCCCCCCCCCACCAGAGAGGGTTCGCTTGTCCACAGTGCAAAATTCGAAAACGGGTTAATTCCAGGAGACATCCGATGACGGCAGTTCTGCTTTTCAGTGTTTTTGAGGACGAAAATATTTAAATCAACATGGTGTCATATGTATGAAAGCATTCCTCCTTAGATAGAAAGATGTGACGTTGGCCGAGCCCTCTAGTGGTTAATCCTGGAACTGTAATCCTCAGGTGGTTCCTCCACGGGGGTCAGTGTTGGGCCCACGGCGCTTCTTCTTACTCCGGGTTTGGTTCTAGTTTCCAGTTATGCAGATGACACATGACTGTAAATGTCTAATTAGATAAATCAGAGCATAAACTCTTGTTTCACCGTCCTTTATTTAGTAGTTTTTAATCTGTAATATATTTTAAAATGTTCATTTTATCCTGACAGTCCCTGAGCAGAGTGGGACGCCGGTTCGATTCCTCCACTGTCCAGCAGTCTCACTGTCTTTGTAAATCAGACACTTGGATGTATTGATCATTTTAATTGATCCCAGAAGTCGGGAACAGTCAGAGTGTTGTGTTTGGACAGGAAGTCGACGCTCGGCGTTTTCAAGTTGTTTTGCTTTTTGAGGGTAAATGAGCTTCGTCTTCGTATCAAACCTCAGAAAACACATGAGGAGGCTCTTCAGCCTCCCTCCTCTTCCTCCTCGTCCTCTTCCTTCTCATCCTCCCTCATCCTCCTCCTCCACTCTCGTTCATCCTCTTTCTCCTCTCTCTTCGTCCTCCTCCCTCTTCTTCCCTCGTCCTCCTCCACTTCCTCCTCTTCCCTCCTCCACCTCCTCCCTCCTCTTCCTCCTCTTCTCTCCTCCCTTGTCCTCCTCCTCTTCCCTCCTCCAACTCCTTCCTCCTCTTCCCTCCTTCTCCACCTCCTCCCTCCTCTTCCTCCTCTTCCCTCCTCCCTTGTCCTGTTCGGCAGCTTGGGCCAACAACATGATGTGATCTAGAACCTTCAGAGTCAGAACAGTTCTTGGTCTTACAACAGGGAGAGACCTGGAGTCTCCTCCTGTTGCCTTCTCCGTCAGAAGTTGGCATGGCTGCCGTACACGACCAGGGGGGGAACGCTCAAAGAGAGAGAGAAGAGAGAGAAGAGAAGAGAGAGAAGAGAAGAGAGAGAAGAGAAGTTGAGGGGGGAGGGGGGAAGGGGGAGGGGATAACATACAATATCCTTGTTGTGCTACATATATTATTTGCAGTTATCACACTGATCCAAATACTTTCCAACTATTTTTTCCTCCTCCCTCCTCGTCCTCGTCCTCCACCTCCTCCCTCCTTCTCCTCCTCCCTTGTCCTCCACCTCCTCCCTCCTCGTCCTCCACCTCCTCCCTCCTTCTCCTCCTCTTCGTCCTCCACCACCTCCTCCACCACCTCCTCCACCACCTCCTCCTCCCTCCATCAGTTCTCCCTCTGGGCCCTCTGTCTCTTCCGGGCCAGCCGAGCTTGTCTCATGTCCTCCAGAGTCTTCCTCGGGTCCATGACGAAGGCGAGCGCCACGCCGGCGGTTCCGTCGCCGTTCTGCCGGGAGAAGCAGAGGAAGGTGGCCCAGAGGAAGGCGCAGCAGCCCATGAAGGCCGTCCGCAGGTAGAGCGGCATCAGGACGAAGTTGAGGAACTGAGGAGAGGCGGAGTCGTGTTACTGACACTCTGGTTTCTCCTCCAACACTGAAGCTTTCTAATCACTTCCTGTTTACCTGCATGAACGGCCAGTACATGAGTCCAGTCTGCAAGGAAACACAGGTGAGGTCAGAGCTTCAGCACCACCTGGAGGTCACTAGGAGCTCTGGCTCAGGAAACAATGCTGATGTTTGACTCCCTCACCCTTACCCACCCCCTCCCCCCCCCCCCCCCCCCCCCCCCCCCCCCCCCCCCAGGCATGCAGCCCACTGAGCAAAAGCAGCAGTGACACCAATCTGGGTTAATCTGGTTGAGAGCTGTCAGCGGCCTGGAGGAGGGAGGAAGGTGACTCTCTGTTGGCTCCATTCACCTCATCCACACACTTCCACTTCTCCTCTTACCTTCCAAGTGTTGAAAAACTTCTCCCTCCAGTCCTCCAAGATGTCCTCCTTCCCCTCCAGGAAGCTCACACCTGAGGATGGAGGAGACTTTTAATGTGATGGCGAAATTATAATCCCAACAGGACAAAGAAATGGTTGAAAGGAAGCTTCTTTTCTGATGTCACTTTTCTTCACGTCCATCTGTTTTAGTCACAATTGAATTATCTTTAAATCACTACATTTTGTTTTAACCAACAAATAAATGCATTTACAACTATAAATGTCCACGATACAAAGTCTCTGTACAACAAATGTATTTGCTTTGGTGTTAAAGACGGACAAAATGACCAAAAAATTGATACTGAGTGGTAATCAAAAGAGAAAAAAACTAATATTACACACAAAAAATGATAAAGGCCAAAAAGTGTAAGACAGGAAGTCGTAGAATGAGCAGAAAACTGCAACAAGCTGCAGTAACGCTGCAAAAATTCACATAGAATGAAGTGAAAGTTATATTAAATGATAAGAAATACACATCAATTTAACGAGGGTTACACAGAGGAACCAAATAGTTTGCCTAAGTTTCTATCAGGAGCAGAGGGCTGCCGCGGTGCAGCTCCCAGGCCTGGTGTGGAGGTCAGGGGTCAGTGGTGACCTGCTGTCTGCTTCTATCATCTCCACACCACCTCGGCCACAAATTGTAGACTTTAATATAAAAAGAGGAAAATGTTTCACCAAATGTGCAAAAATAAACTAAATGAAAAAGTTTCACAAGGAAAATGATCATAAAGTTGCACTAAAGGTGTAAATATAAACATGCACCTTTAATGAAGCATGAATGAAACGACCACGGCCTTCAGCGTCATGTAAGGTGTCAGTGAACGCGTCCCGTTACATAAGCCGCGGGGGGTTTTCGTACCGGTGTAGAAGACGCTGGTGGCCAGAGGAGAGGCGAAGCTCTGGTCCAGCAGCAGCTTTCTGAAGACCATCCCGGCGGACTTCCCGGGGAAGCGCCGCTCCAGGGCGCGCAGCCAAAAGTAGTTAAAGTTGCCCTGGAAGCTGATGGCCACGATGGCCACGTTGCGCGTGTGTTTCCAGTCCATGCGCTCCTTCTGAGCCATCAGCTGGTGCACCACGTCCCCGCCGGCGAACAGGCACCCGTACAGGGTGACGTTGGCCAGCCAGGGGAAGCGCTTGGCGGCCTCTTTCAGCACCAGGCGCCTCATTTTGGCACCAGAGGAGAGGTTAGGAGTTCAAGAAGAAAATGTCTTCACCTGTTCAGTTCAGAGAATTACTACAGTGAGATTCATTTGATAAGGCCCACAGGACAGTGCCCCTGTGATCAGGGGGGGATTACAGCTTTCCACCGGCAGCAGGAATATCACACATCCTCAGACTTCAGAGGAGAAACTGGCCGGTAAACGTCCTCAAACACCTCCATCGCTGTCCGTGCGTATCTTGCGTAAAGACGTGCCATAGCTCCACTTTGGTCGCTCTGTCTCGCGCTGCGTCCTGGAGCTGGTAGCGCGTAAAAATACCTCCAGCGGTGATGGAACGGACAGGCTGTGCGTGAAGGCGCTGCCGGGGCGCACCGTTTCTCTCCGTGTCCGCTGTGACTCGGCGTGTCTCCGCCGGTGAATCAGGTGCCTCCCCCCGGCTACAAATCCCACAGGTCAGAGCGGCGCTAATCTGCGGGATTGTCCCCGTCTGCTCGGGCGCGCGCCTCCGTCTCCCTGCATGCGCGGCGCTGAGGCGCGTTCATCCGATCCAGGTAGAGCGCAGACAGATCTGCGCGCCCTGGTGAGCGTCTCATCCATTCACATGGACACTGAGTCCAGCCTCTGTTCCAAACAGGTGTAAAGTCACCTCTACTGATGGCGGTCATGTTTTCTGGCAAATCAAATCAAATTAAAAGTAACTTTATTCATACGGCACTGTTTGTACAAAAAATGCAGCACAAAGTCATTTACAGCGTAAAGTCTAAATAAAAACAAAGTGATACTCATCCTCCCATTTCTGCCCCTGTACATTAAAAACTAAACGCTAACTGGAGCACAGTGCGGATTAAAAGCCAGCCTGAATATCACATCAAAGATACTTATAAATTGTAAAACTCTCAAAGGGGACTTTAGTTGAAAATTCAAAGAAAAATGCGTAAATCTCTTTTCTCCTCCGTACTCGTTCATTCAGTTTAAAGCACCTTCGAAATACTCGTGGATAAAATCGTTTTTATCTTTTTATTTTTAGGTTTGAGTTATTTAAAATAACCAGGCACCATTTATCACATGAATGTCGTTCATTGATGCCCCGTGACGCAAATTTATTAATTGTCGTTAATGCGCAATTTTTAAGAGATTTTAACCATTCAAACTTTTGAGGATTTACCTCTAGAGTTAAAGTATTTTCTATTCTATTCTATTCTATTCTATTCTACTCTGTTCTATTCTGTTCTATTCTATTCTTTCTGAAGCGTCACCCTGCAGTTCCTCTGGAAACCACAAGAGGGCGACGTGTCTCCACCCAGAGACTAAACCCACCAGAGACTTGAGCCACGTTTATTAGTTGAACTGTTATTTTAATCAAATTAATATAGTTAAATTATAATTGTCTATTATATAATCCATGAAGAGTGTTTGGAATTGGAAACGAGACATCAAACGACCGTAAAGGGATGCAAAATGACTCTAAATACTTGTAAAAAAGACTCAAAAAGGAAATGAAAGGAAAAGCTAAAACTGTAAAAAGACTCATGAGATGACAAGAATGAGGCATAAATGACATTGAATCGGTACAAAATATAAACAAAACGACAAACAGTCATCGTAATGAGACATAAAGTATCTGACATTTGCACTAAATGGCCTGAAAGAAATGCAGCAAACTTGTTTTTTCTATGTTTTGCAGTCCTTCCTTTCTGGCCACGTGTCTCTTCATGGCTGTTTGTGACAGTGTCTTTGTGGTTTTATATTTCCCTCGTCATCGTGCATCTCTTTCCGGTGATTTCCTGATTATTTGGTGCATATTTGTGGTAGTTCAAAGAGACAGAAAAGTGTCTAAGACCGAAGATAGGCTGCAGATGAAGGGAGATTTATTTCAAATTAATAAATGAACAAAATATTGCAAGAAATGTACAGAAAATAGAGGCAGGTAGATAAGATAGTTTTGATAAATGCACTAAATGTCAGAAATGCATACAGAATGGGAAGAAAGTTATGATTTATATTCAGAAAGTTGCAGACAGTTTTAAGACTAAATATGAGAGCAACATAATTGCACAAAATGTCTAGAAATAGATATAATATTGGATTAAATTGGACAAAATGTGTTGAATTGGCTGTTTAAGACGAAACCTTCCTCAGCTGGAGGTCGCGGGTTCGAGTCCAGCTCAGGACGTGTGTGTGGATGATATGTTCAGGATTTCAAGCACTTTATCCAACTAAAAAGTTCTGTGTCCCAAACTACACGATATAAAATCAATTTCACTTCCGATTCGTGAAATACTGAAATCAAAATGTGTAAAATAATCCAAAAACAATTTAATATAATGTAAAACTCGTAGTTAATAGCTTGATTTGACTGATTTCTATTGCCTATCTGCATATTGCGAATCAGATTTAGCACATAACATTATTTTTGTACCGTTTATAGAGGATTTGTGTGTCTTTGGTCCAGATTTTGGCTTTTTATCAACTTATTTCATCAGGTCTGCTCCGATCTGACGGCTCTTTTAATCAGGGCGGGACAACAGCGCCTTCCCCTGATCTATTGGCTGACCGCGGTGTCCATCAAAGTAATCTCGCTTCTGATTGGCTGCTGCCCTTAAAGTCTCGGAAGTGTCATTTTTGGACCCGAGTGAAACTTTGGGCAAAACGTCGAGCTGATTCAAAACTCCGGGAGAAGAAATGACCTCCAGAAAGCAGTGAAAAGGTGCGTTTAAAAGCTTTTAGCCACACTCAGACAACGGCTTTCAGCTGGAGTTTGTAACGTCTCTCTGTTTTTGTTGGACTTGCTGCTTTTCACTGTCTGGTTTTTAAGCGAACTTACATCGAGCCTCCTCTGCATTGCCACGACTTTCTGAGATAAAAATGCTTTAAATGTGAAGAAATTAAGCAAACAAATCTCCTATTAGTGTCACACGTGCGTGAAGTTGATGTGATTTATCTGTGACGTTATGCAACTTTTCCTTGATATTGTTTGTGTTTTATCATCATCTGTGACAAAAATATCGCGCGCCAGCTTTTTAAAAGTCTGTTTTACAGAATAAAACGTGTTAATAAGTTACATTGTTCTTTGCCGTATTATTAAGAACATGTACAGACGTGATATAAACTTTATAATCTGTTAAGATGAGGTGTCTATGTTCGACGAGAGAAGCTCAAAATTAAAATTGTGCGATTTCTAAACGGAGTTCGGTAGACGTTCCTCTCAGCTGTTATAACCGAGAATAACAGGGTCACATCTCCCACCAGCACAATGTGTAATTACACATGTTATACATTCTTCTGCCGACACGGAAAACTGGGGCAGCTGTGAAATGCTCGGTTCGTGTTTCACTTGAAAATAACTTCAAAATAAGGAAGTTGTTGTGAGCGAGTTGAGACATGTCTGCTGTCTCCTCCTGTCTGATTTCCTCTAGTCTGATCTAATGATAATGATAATAATGTGAATATAATAATAATAATAAGGAGGGTTTGAATGTAGCCGAGCTGTTA
Organism: Lipophrys pholis; assembly: GCF_963383615.2. NCBI lineage: Eukaryota > Metazoa > Chordata > Actinopteri > Blenniiformes > Blenniidae > Lipophrys > Lipophrys pholis. Next base: position 668,603 of record NC_137647.1, read on the forward strand.
GTGTGCAGCTCATTACAGAAAGATGACACTGAACAACACTAAAATGAGGTCAGGACAACAATGAGGCATTGAAGTGAGTAGCAGTGAGTAGCAGTGAGTAGCAGTGAGCAGCAGTGAGCAGCAGTGAGCAGCAGTGAGCAGCAGTGAGTAGCAGTGAGCAGCAGTGAGCAGCAGTGAGTAGCAGTGAGCAGCAGTGAGCAGCAGCGAGCAGCAGTGAGCAGTAGCGAGTAGCAGCGAGTAGTAGTGAGTAGCAGTGAGTAGCAGTGAGCAGCAGTGAGTAGTAGTGAGTAGCAGCGAGTAGTAGCGAGTAGCAGTGAGTAGCAGTGAGCAGCAGTGAGTAGCAGTGAGCAGCAGTGAGCAGCAGCGAGCAGCAGCCTGGGAGCTAAAGACATCTTCTTCTGCTCCTTTATCAGCTTCACTGAACTGTTGGTGTGACTGATGGTGAAACGTAGACGGAAACACGTCTTGTAGTACTTTCAGACACCAATACTCATGTACTGATGCATAAGCGAGTTTTTAGATCAGAAAACTTCCTTCACATCCAACCGCTTCATTTACCATCCAACCAGGCCTGGATCACAGAGCTCAGCTTTTACTTCTGAGAGGGAACGAGGGATTATAAACTGCAGGATTATAGAGAGAGAGAGAGAGAGAGAGAGAGAGAGGTTGAGAGAGAGAGAGGGAGAGAGAGAGAGAGATAGAGAGAGAGAGAGAGAGAGAGGGAGAGAGAGGTGGGTTGTGATCACTGGGGGTTTATTATTAAAATCATTCATCCTGAATGAAGAGCAGCTTCATATTTTCATCGTCGTTGAATCGGGACGTTTCCTGCAGTGAACTGAGACGTTCTTTGTTTCAGTCTCATTCTGATGGAAATTTCATTCAGGACTTTGTAGCACGAGTCTGATCAGCCTCACCAAACTCTCTCATGTTGATTAAGGCCCCGTTTCCACGACAACGTTTCACCTGACAACACCTAATCCGTTAAAATAAAGGAGAGAGTTTCCACTGCAGCAGCGGACACAGAGACAACGATGTAGTTAGTCTGCCGGGCCACTGGAGGGCGCTGTTGCTTGATTTTGTTATGAAACTACAGAGAACAAAACACTATAAAGGTGAAAAAAAATGGAGAGAACCTGACATCCATATGGACTGATGAGGAACCGGATGATATCAGGGAGAGTCTCAACTATTAAACTACTGAGCTGGACCATAAAACTAGAATATGGACCGCGGGTCGTACCACTACGGGTCGTACCACTACGGGTCGTACCACTAAGGGTCGTACCACTAAGGGTCGTACCACTACGGGTCGTACCACCACGGGTCGTACCACTACGGGTCGTACCACTAAGGGTCGTACCACTACGGGTCGTACCACTACGGGTCGTACCACTAAGGGTCGTACCACCACGGGTCGTACCACCACGGGTCGTACCACCACGGGTCGTACCACCACGGGTCGTACCACCACGCAGCCGCCATGTTTGTTTACAACTGGATGAGCAGGAGGGGGGAGATGAGCAGTAACAGGCTCTGGAGCCTCCATCAGTCTCTGCAGGAGGGAACAGAGACCGTGAAAGAATCTTTCTTCTTGGGAGCCGGATTAAAAACTTCATGGACACAGTGGATCAGAACACTGGTGTCGTGTAAACGGACCCCCCTAAGGTGAAGGAAGTTTTGCGGATACACTGGAAGTCGTTGTGGTGTGAACAGGGCCTTAGTCAGAACCGTTTTATTCCGCTCATAGTTTCTTCTCTCATTCCTCCTGGGTGAAGAAACGTCGGGCCACATTGAAGCATCACAGTTTCCCTCTGAGCGTCGAGTTTGAGCTGCAGGTCGACTTCCTCTTTAGGCGCTGTGGAGGAAACCGCAGCAGAACGTCTCACCACTGAGCAGAACGTCTCACAAACACTGTGACCTGGAATTCCTCCGGACCTCCGGAAGGCCTGAAGTCCTCTGGAGTCGAAGGGGTCCAAAGACATTGAGACGAGATTCAGAGGAGAACCTTCAACTCTGAATGTTATTCTGACATTAACACCAACAACTCCGTCACTTTGAGAAGACGTGAAGGTCACAGGAAGAAGTCTGTTAATCTGAGTGAAAATGAAACCCTGGGGGGGGGTGGAGGGGGGGAGGGGGGGGGGGGGGGGGGGTACTGCTTTACTTCCTGTCAAACATACTTTCTCGTCGGGACGCTCTCCACGTGTCGACTTCTTATTCATCAAACGCCGTCAAAAACACAAACTTTAAATGAGAATATTGATCGACAGTTTCTTACAATAAAAAATGTTCCAGTTTATAAAGAGGCAGAGAAATATGAGACTACATGTATTTTACACGTGAAGTAACTTTATTGTATTCTACTACTGCATTGTAGTGACCTCATGCCTCTGGCAGCAGCTCAGTGTGACGGCTCGTGTCTCTGTGACGTAGTTTGTCTCCAGGAGGACGGAGGATGTCGGTGGAGGTGGATTTACTCCTGCAGGAGGCGAAGGAAAGCATCGAGGCGGCGCAGAACTACCGCAGCGAGCTGCAGCAGCGTGTCAATGGCCTCAACCAGGCGCGCAAGCAGGTATGGAGAATCGGTGTGAGACGTCTTTTATACTCTGTGGTCCTGCGAATGTCCAGAAAGTCCAACACCACCGGGGGACTGGCTGATCAGTCGTCTATAATCCACAAAATGCTTCGAGTTCAGAATCCTGTAAGAACCGTGTTCCTCTCAAGCTGGCCTCCATTACTTTCTTATTTATTACTTCTATTTATTACATTACTCTCTGGTGCAGAATTCAGCATGGGAGTGCAAAGTATTTCAGAAATGTGTGGATTCCTGTGTGAACGATGCTGCTTCAGACGAATGATCCTGATCCTGAGGATCTGAACCTTCGTCCACTTTGTCTTCAGAGACGAGAAACTTCTGATCTCTGCTGCAGTTATGTTGCTCTTCTTTCCCATGACCCCCGTTTCCCTCCACAGACATGTCATCCAGGAAACATCACACACACACACACACACACACACACACACACACACACACACACACACACACACACACACACACACACACACACACACACACACACACACACACACACACACACACACACACGATGGGAGTGTGGTGAGATCTGGGACAATGCTATCACTGCAGCATCTTTCCTCTCAATCCAAACATGAACCGGAGCTCCGCTTCTCCCTCGTCTCCAGAAATAGTTCACCTCTTATTTTTAGTCTCGCACACGAATGAAAATATCGATCTGTGTCGGTTTGATAACGGCAGAGATACACACACACACACACACACACACACACACACACACACACACACACACACACACACACACACACACACACAAAGGCGTGTTTCCATTCTCACCAGTACTACATTATCAGGCTGCAGCTTCCTCTCTGCAGTGTGTGTGTGTGTGTGTGTGTGTGTGTGTGTGTGTGTGTGTGTGTTAACAGGAAGTGAAACATGACCCCAGCAGATGAGTAACCAGGAAGCTTCCTCAGTTGTTTGTTGGTAGTTAGTCGCAGCAGAGTGAAAACATTTTCTCCTCTCCATATCTGAGGATCATCTGTCGACGCGTTGCAGCTGAAAGCAGCTCTGTGTGACGGCCCGTTTCAAGCCCCGCCCACACCTCACTATGAACACGGCTCAGCACGAGGTTTCAGGGCATGTAGTACATACGCCAGGCCTTTAGGGGCGCTGCGACTCACCAAATACACCAAAAACACAGAAGAAGACAGAGCACACACCTCGCAGCCGAACCGGGCTTTCAGAATTCTGCCAGGCCT
>NC_137647.1:672597-758499 GCF_963383615.2 Lipophrys pholis
CGTGCGTCCCGTATTAGCTTAGCATGTTAGCAGGATCGCGCTCGTCGTTTCATCCATTGAAAGAAGAAGAAAAGTCACTGAGGCAGAATTCAAGGTTCAATAAATACCTGCAGCTCATCGAGGAGGAAACATGAATGTGACTCTACTTCTGAACGTCGTCGTTTCTGTTTAATGAAACTTAAAGTTAAAGCTGCTTCAGGAAACTGAACCTGTTTGTGCTGAAGCTGCTGTAGGTTTAGATTGCTGCTCGGTTTGATGTTGGATCAGTAGATTACGGGCGTCGCTGCATGCTCACCGTCTTCTTTGGAAGTTTTTCTAAATAATAATTTTTTTTATTGAGCTTTAACAATACAATACACATAAAGAACATGAAACAGAGGTCGGCTTTTATTTTATTTTATTTTATTTTATTTTATTTTAATAACCCCCCCCCCCACCCCCATTCACCCCCTGGCAGGGCCCCGGACCCTGAGACTGCTCTTGTCTCAGTAACAAATGAACAAAACAAATAAGTACATGAATAGATTAAAGTAAAATGTATAAATAAGGAAAATAAATGAACAAATAAATTCTTCTTCAAATTTGCTGTATTTCAGGCCTGGCATGTGTACCAGTAGTTTTCATGGAGTTGCGTGACGCAGATGTTTTCCATGAAAACGGGAACTTTTTCCGAACGACGGGGAGAAAAACGCTGGTTTTGACTGGTGTGGGCGGGGGTCGGTCCCGGTCGGAACCCCCACACTCAGCAAGAAGTCCAGAAGACGTCGTCTCTGGACATCCAGAAGACGTCCTCAGAAGAGCCAGAATTAAGGTTTCCCAGATGTCTTTCTTGGACATCAGAACACTGGTGTCGTGTAAACGGACCCCCCCCCCCGTTTTGCGGATACACTCGAAGTCGTTGTCGTGGAAACGGGGCCTGAATAACAGCAGAACGAGCAGAGTTAAAGTTAAGTTGTGGAGGTTAGAGTCTGTTGGAGAAACACACAAACCACCTGACGTCTCTGCATGACATCACAGGACCAGATGACCGTCCAGACGATTCACCTCTAAACCAGCTCGGCTGCTCCGTCCTCCTCAGAGAAGGTCAGATACTCATTGACGAGGCTTCAGCAGGACAGTTTCAGCCTCTTAGCAGCTTCTTGTTTGGGGGATTTCTGCCTCCAGAGCTCAAAACTGAAACGTGTCCTGCTTGGACTCCGTTAGCTGGGAAGTTACCAGAAGGACGAGAAGCAACAAGAGCAACAGGAACTAATTCACCATCAAACCGTTCAGGTGGGAGTGTAGCACCGAACCCACAACGGCATCGCCCACTTCTTTAAGTTCTGATCGTATTTCTGCTTCATATTAGGAGGGAGTTTCAGTGTGTTTATGTTAATCTGGACAATGTTCAGGTGGTTTGATCCCCGACCATCATGTTGAGATGAATCTCCTCACACAAAATGTTTCATCCAACGATCAACCTGAAATTATTATTTCATCTCATATTAGACCGCCATTTCCTGCCATGTCTCAGGCCCCGTTTACACGACAACGATTTCAAGTGAAAACACAAAACTCTCGTTGCGTTTCGGTGCTGAGAGCCACTTTAGACCAACAAGAATAAACATGGTGGCCTCCAGAGTGTCATGGCCCCCAGTCCATATGGTCTGGGACTTGGTAGTTTTATTTTGACAGTCACCGTAATAACGATCCAACTTGGTAGTTTTATTTTGACAGTCACCGTAATAACAATCCTGGTGGTCTGTCCACTACAATGTTCTCTCAGTGTTCATGTTTAGCGCGTGTTGCCCACTAGTGGCCCAACATGCTAACTACATCATTTCCAGTATTTACGCCGTTGCCGTCTAATTGTGAAACTTTACTGAGACGAAAACGCAAAAATTATGCATTTTTGTTTGAAATGTCGTGCAAACGGGCCTTGGTCTGCTGCTTATTCGATGGAGCAGCCAATCAGGAGCAGCCAATCAGGAGCAGCCAATCAAGTGCAGCCAATAACAGTTAAACTATTAACTTAAAACACTTTATCTACCCCAAAAGGCTCACATGTAACTTTACAAGTGCAAAAGAGCTGCGAGTGAAGTTTTCTTTCATCCACGTCGAAGGTGGATGAAAGATGGTGTGAGTGTGTATTTTTACTGTGCAGATCATCCTGCAGGTTTTTACTGTGAAGAATTTGTTTGTTCTGCTGGTGAAAGAGAATCAATCGTACAGATTTTGTTTCTCCTAGCGATATATAAAGAAAATTTAAAAAAGCCCAGATATGGGGAGCTGCATAGACAGACCACAGGGAGGGGGGGGGGGGGGGGGGGGGGGGGCAGTCCGGCGCATCGCCAACGGACTGAAGCCTCAATACCACTGCTAGCAGCCAGGAGCTAATGCTAAGCTAACTAGCTTCTCACTGCTAGCAGCCAGGAGCTAATGCTAAGCTAACCAGCTGAGCCACATGACCTCACCTTCATCCCCAAACAGGTTCCAGCTCTGCTCACCGGTTCAGCTTAAGTCTAGTGTGAACTAGAAAATACCAGAAACAGTACAAGGTTTGAAGAAACGTGCTGGAAATGGGGACTGGTCTGAAACCAGAACCAGTCCAAACCGGTCTAAAAGAATCTGACACCAGTCCCAAACCAGTCCAGACTAGTCTAAAACTAATCCAGGAGCAGCCCAAGACAATCGGAATTCAGTCCACAACCGATCAAGAACCAGTTCAAGCCAATATACTGTATATAACTATCGAAACTAATCAAATCCAAAACAGTCCAAAAGGAGATTAGTCCAGAACCAGAACCACAAACGATCCAATAAACTGCTTAAAACAAGTAAAACTTATAATAAAATCCAGTCTGAGTCCTGAAGCAGCTTCAAACCAGCTTCAAACCAGCTTCAAACCAGCTTCAAACCAGCTTCAAACTGCTTTGTGTTGAGCGAGACGATGTGACGGTTTCATTCATAGTTTATTTCATGAAATTCAGGAATGTTTTTTAGATCCTTCACACAATTTTTAAGAAAGAAATTCTCAGAATACGAAGTCAGAAATTTATTGTATTAAAAGAATGTTTGATTAACATCGAAAAATTAGAATAAAAAGTGAAATTCAATCAAGACTAAAATTAATTGATCAAAAGTAAAACTAGACTTCCTGTTTGAATAATAAGTCACTGAGGAAAACAAGCAGTGGATCAATTAATGTTCAAGGTTAAAGTTGAAAATATTTGGAAAAACTGGAACTGAGATTAATTATGAGATTGAAAACAATTATATTTTAGTTTAATGCTGAAAATGTCTCAGAAAAAAGTGCTAAGGAAATTACAAAAAACGTTTTTAAAGTCTAATTCTAAATATAAAAGAAAAAAAAAACAGTATTTGACAGTAAACTCATAAATCTATTTTTTTTAAGTATCAGTAGATTAGTAATTCCCCCAAAATTATAAAATAAATCCGCCAAAAAAGAATCTGCTCACATATTTTTAAAGTTACAAATTCATAAGAATAGAAATGTAAATTTAAAAAAAAAAGAAAAAAGAGTTGAAATCTTAAAAAAGAAGCAGTTGCAGTTCTAAAATAAATCAAATTATATTTCTGATGAATTCAAAATTCACTCTTAACGAGAGAAGTTCAAAAACAAGTGAGACTTTGTGTAATTCTGGGAAAATCTATTTTTGGGGGGAAAAAATAAAAACAATTGTACAGGAAAACTAAAATCTTTTGTGAAATTAAAACAAATGTTTGAGATTAAAAATGCAATCAAAGAAGAAAAAACATAGAAAGTGAAATAACAGGAAACAAAATCTAGAAGGAAAAGAGCAGAAGAGTTTCTGTTTGAATACAAGCTTGTGAGATTCTTCAGAATCTGTTGATTAAACACAAATTTCATCAGAACAACTCGTAAAATAAAACCCCGACTTCATCCGAGAAGAGGAAACTGCTTCCTGTCAGTTTCTGTGGCATCGAAGATTTTTACAGCATCAAAATCGACTTTTACATAAAAAACGTCTGAAAAAAGAAAAGCGAGGCGTCGTCAGTGTAAAAACTGTAAATCCTCCCGAGTTTCAGTTTGAGTGACGCTGAATCCTCAGAGCAGCGGACTTCCTGCCAACGGCTCCTCCAGGCCGAACAGCTGGTCCAGGATGACGGTGGAGCTGCACAGGAAGTCGCCGCCGCCGCCGCCGCCCTGCTCCTGCTCCTCCCCCCAGGGCGTCTCCAGGAAGGCGGTGGCCAGGTACGTCTCCTCGTCAAAGTCCGACGACACGTCAGTGGCGCTCCTCCGGGCAGCGGCCAGACCCTCCGCCGGGGAGACGTGGCCCCCCCGCACCATGAGGTCCTGGTCCTGGGCGGCGGGGCTCAGGGGCCCCCCCCCCTGCAGACTCAGCTCCCCGCTGAGTGCCGAGTCCAGCAGGGCGTCCCAGTCGAAGTCCCCCTTCAGAGGCCCCACCTCCTTCTGCTCGTCCACGCCCAGCAGCGGCGAGCTGGACCGCCGCGGGGCTTTGGCGCCGCCATTCCTGGACTGTTTCCTTCGGCCCCGGACCACCGGCCAGGACCCCAGCATGGTCCCCTGGGCCAGACCGGGATCCCAGCTCTGATCCCCGCTCAGCTCCTCCAGCTCCTGGAGGAGCCGCTGGGACTCCTGGCTGACGCTCAGCCCCCCGGCGGCCCCCCAGGGCTGAGGCTGGAGGCGGCTCCGCAGGGCCGGGTTGATCTGGACCGGCGGCAGCCGCCTCTTCTTGTAGGCGCCGCTCAGGAGGCGCTCGGCGTACTGCGGGTCGATCCTCCAGAAGCCGCCTTTCCCCGGCTCGTCTTTCTGCCGCGGCACCTTGATGAAGCACTTGTTGAGCGACAGGTTGTGTCGGATGGAGTTCTGGAAACACAGCGCAGCACATTTTAGCAGGAAACACCAGGCGCCAGTTTTCTAGTGGAGATGCAAAACCTTCGCTGCATTTTGGGCGTCCGTTTGCAAAACAACGGCGCTCGGGGCTCGACGACGGTCAAACTGTCGTCATGGAAACGGATGAAAACGAAAGTTTCTGGAAATGCGTCCGTATAGAATCACTGCTTCAGTACTGCAGCTGGACGATCAGAACAAAGTTTCCTCTGTGGTGTCATGACGACCAGTCCAGATTCTCCTGGACTTGGTACCTTTATTTTGACAGTCACCGTAATAACAATCCAACTTGGTAATTTTATTTTGATAGTCACCATAATAACAATCCAACTTGGTGGTCTGTCCACTAGAATGTCTGTGTTCTCCTGTGTTAATGTTTAGAGCTCATTGTTCTCTGCTGTGTGTGTGTGTGTGTGTGTGTGTGTGTGTGCGCGCTTTCAGTACTAAAATTAACAACAGCACCCACCAGTGGCCCAACAGGAATACTACATCATTTTCATTGTTTCTCCCGCTGCCGTAAAAACGGACATCGTTTTCCAATTGTTGCTAAATGCAAAACTTTTCTGAAATGAAAGGCAAAAACAGTGTTTTCACTTGAAACATGGCGTAAACAGGCCTCATCCCACAAATGCATCTTTCATACAAACCCAGCCTCTTTAACCAGGAAGTGACTTTCAACAAGAAACACTGCCACACAAAATAAATGGTCTTCAAAACATCAACTTCTTTTTTGTTTTCTGACAGAAGAAGCCAAGAAGAGTCAAGATAGTTTAGAACATGTAGCTTTAGCGCTAGGTGCTAGCTTCAGCAGATTAATTAGCTGGTAACTTTGTCTGGATTTAACCGACTTGTATGTAAGGAGTTACTAATGATAGAACTTTAGCGGGTTTTAGATGCGTTTCGAGGCAGACGAGCAGTTTTCCAGCGCTCAGCGTCATTTTGCTAGGCTAAGCTATGCTAAGCTAGCCTGCTGGTGCTAACAGCCGTGAGGGTCAGAGCGCATTCTGATCACGTGATCCTGTCTGAGCGTCACATGGGCGCTCCTCCTCCGTCCTCGCTGCAGACTGAACCACTGACCTTTGTTAAATATTATCGGCCCCATGTTTCGCTTACAACAACAGAGACGCTGGGACACGTCGGAGGAGTTCAGCTAACGACTTCATCAATCATTGATCGCGGCCAAATTAAACTTTTGTGGAAGTTTCCTGCTCCGTGGAGCGGGAATCTGCCGCCGGCCGTCCTGTTGGCTCGCCGTCACTTCCACAGCTCCCACATTCCTCCCGTCAGACCCTCGATAAACCTCTGGTGAATCACTGAAACTCTTCTCACGTGCAGCCGAGGGACACAACGAAAAGTCCCCAAAAATCAAAAGTCATCCGCTGATTGAAGGAGCGACTGTTTGGATGTGAGGTAGAATAAGTTCTGATATAAAGTTTAATTAGTCACAAAGTGAATTAGATACTTGTAAATATGAAATACATAGTGTGTGTGTGTGTGTGTGTGTGTGTGTGTGTGTGTGTGTGTGTGTGTGTGTGTGTGTGTGCGCGCGCGCTGACCTGCCAGGTGGGGTCAGCGTGTCGGTAGTAGCAGAAGTTGTCGGTGATCCACTGGTAGATGGCGGACAGTGTGATCTTGCTCCTCTTGCTGGCGGTCATGGCCATGCAGATGAGCGTGGCGTAAGAATACGGAGGTTTGATGTGTGCGTTGGTTTTGTAGTCCACCTCGTCCGGACAGTGACCGTGCGCCACGATACCCGGGAGCGCCCGGGGCCGGCTGAAGGCCGCCGCCGTGGGCTTCCCCGGGGTCAGCGGGGTCCCGGCGGAGGCGGGGTCTCCGGCCAGCGGCGAGGCAGGCGCCTCGGAACCGGGCGGCCGGCGCTGCGGGCCCAACAGGTGCTGCTGTGGGACGCGAGCGCCCAGGATGGAGAACTCCTGCAGCCACTGCAGGCTGGTCAGGCTGTCGTCCAGGCTGAGGGAGCCGCCCGGCACCTCCCGCTCCTCCACCTGCGCCGCCGCCGCCACCACCTCCTCCTCCAGCCCCACCGAGCCCTCCGGCCAGGGGTCAGCACAGCTCAGGGAAAGCATGGCCCCCTCCTCCTCCTCCTCCTCCTCCTCCTCCTGACAGGAGCGAAAACACACACTTCAACAGAGAGCACTGAACAATGATGCAGCATTTAAAAACAGAGGGAGTGTGAGTGTGAGTGTGAGTGTGAGTGTGAGTGTGAGTGTGTGTGTGTGTGTGTGTGTGTGTGTGTGTGTGTGTGTGTGTGTGTGTGTGTGTGAGACCCCTGGATCACATTTACACCTCAACTGTCAGCTGAAGATCAAAAGTTTAAGGTCAAACTGTTGAGACACTGAACCAGAGAGAAATCAGACCAAACAGGATCTATAGCATCTAAATTTAGTCTGAACAGGTTTATAAAATAAAACTAAAACAATAATGACACAAGAAACAGTCCAGAAAATCACCAGTACCCTTAAAAGTTACCAAAGGTACAACACTTCCCTAAAGGGTTAAAAATAAATCCTTAAACAAAAGAAAACTAAGTCGGTCCATGGATGAAAATCTCAGTAAAAAAAAAAAACCCTGATAGAAACCAGACCAGATAAAGTAGATCCACTTGGAGAGAAACTCTCATTTGGGTCCAAAAAGCAGTCAGACGAGGCAGAAACGAGTCCAAATCCACAAAAGAAATGGTCCTAAAGAGTCCAGAACCTCAACAGGGGTCTGAAAAGTGAATAATTCAAACGGTAAAGTACCAACACTTGGCACTTTATCAATTCTCCTTTACTCCTCCCTGCGTAAACCTGTCCTTACAAAGTGAAAAAACGAGTTTGTCCTCGGTGATTAAAGGAAAAAATTATTAAAAAAGAGGCCATACCGCATAAAAACCACAGAGAAAACCCGATTACAAAGATAAGCCAGATTAAAAGAAAACAATTAATACAAACAATAAAGTTGAACAAAAGAAATCTAATTTAAAAGCTAAAAAGCAGTGAGAAACCACCTTGATCCACACAAATTGGCCATAAATAACCAGAAATGAATTAAAAAAAACTTAAAAAGTAAAGCATTCAAATACTAACGTACAGATACTTTATTACTCCACAGATAAAGGAGGAGAAGCGGCTCAGCGCGCAGCCAATGACACAAACAGGGAATAAATATTTAAAAGGCGCTGGGAAGCTTTGACATCTGATCCACTCTTTGTTTTGAAGGAGCTCAAAGTTTTTACGATGTTTTAAGAAACTGCAGTTTTGTCTTATAGCATCTTTTTTTTTTTTCTCTCCCCCGCAGATTTTTCCAGAAGAAAATCTCCAGTTGCGCACTTGACTTTCAGGCGCACAGAGGAGCGCACCGCAGCCTTCAGACCCGCTCATCCTTCTTCAGGGGGTAATAACGTCACAAAAACGACTTAACACGTCTTTAAAAGACGTACAGATGTGATTCATTTCCTTCTTTTTTTTGGTCAATTTTGTGCAGGAATGTTCGGAATTCGGTTTTGGTTTTACGCGTAAAAAGCGCACCGTTACGCAACAAATTCCTTAATCTCAATCAAACTGCTAAATTGTTCTAATATGTAGATCGCTGATGTTCAATATCCTGATATTGCGACAGATTATTATGTTTAGTGTTTCTTTCAATGATTAGTAGTTTTGTGGAGTTGGAGGAGAAACGGGCTGCCCTAATGAACTCACCGTCTGTGCGCTTTGGCTCACGGAGCGTGTTGATCCCGAACCGGCGGCTCTGGATGAAACTCCCCGGGTGTCCGTGCACCTGCTGCGGCTGTGCGCGGTCCCGCTGCGGCCTCACAGAGGGAGAGAGAGGGGGAGAGAGAGAGAGAGAGACGGGGCAAGCGCAGCTCCGGTCCGGTACTTGGGCTGTGATCGGTCGCGGGGCCGCAGGGAGGCGTTTAATACCTGCCGCAGGAAGGTTTGTCCGGCTGCCATGGAGACGCGACCCCCCCACCCCCACCCCCACCCCTGTAAACAGCTCCTCACCCCTCCATTGGCCCGGTGGTTTCTATAGCGCTGCAGAGGCGTGGATTCTCAACCTGAGGCCCGGGGCCCGCTGCAGGGCCGCGAGTCTGCAGGATCACTGAGGTGTTATTTTAATCTGGATTCATTTGAGGGGCAAAGAAGAGCCGGGCTGCATTTTGTCTCATTAACAGAAATGTGAAGGTTTTGTGCCTCACGTCTTTTAGTTATTCAGGTTTGAATTGAAGCTTTTAAAGAAGCACTACTGACGTTTGTATTTAGTTTGATCTCACTGAAGTTTTCGTCAAAGCAGAACAATGGAATAAAACAAAAATCACGATGCCTAAATGGAGAAGATTAGAAACAAACCAAAGGTCCTGCTGGTTTTATGTTTCCACCACATTAAGGTTTGAATCTCTTTAAAAAGCCGTGAGAGGAAGATTAAACATCAGAATCAAATTCTTCTGGAGCCACAAAAGACTCTTCCTCCTAAAAGATCGCACTTCTTATGACGTTTCATGACGACAATTAGGAAATATTTGGCTGTTTTAGCTTTTGTGGCCGTTTTCACCCGATCAAATGTTTTGGGAAGTTTAATTAAAAAAAACAACAACATTCCTACCGATTTTAGTAGTTTGAAAACTTTATCATAACTGCAATTTTTGCCCTTTTAACCACTTTGTGTGTGAGAATCTTTTTGAATATAAAAATAATAATAACAACAGGATGAACATTGTTGTACATATCTGCCAGGAAGCTTCAGAGAGCAAATCCAGAGGAAGTAAACAGCCACAGGTTGCAGACCAAAATGTGTGTGTGGACATTTGGAGACGACCTGAGAACATGTTGATGTTTCCAAGCTTCCCCACTGGTCAGCAGGAGGCTCACCTGCTCACCTGCTCACCTGTGACATCATGACCAGCAGCTGCAGACAAACTGAACCAAACTGCAGCTTCACAGCGGAAAATTAAAAAAAAAAAAACGTAGATTTTGCACTTTTCATTTCAGAAAAATTTCATGTCTAAACGGCAACAGTTGGAAACTTTGGAAACGTAGTTTTCATGTTTGGCCACTAGTGGGTGCTGTTTTAATTTTATGGCTTGTTTTGTTTTTTGTTTTTTCAGTTTAGAATCAACCACCACCTAGAAGGCTGAGTCACTCCGTGCAGATAATGAGATACGCTGAGGCCCGTTCAGACGACGTGTCACGTGACAACGATCGTATGGACCAACGATTCTATCGGGACAGTCGCAACTATTAAAAGTTTATTAAAAGCGCGGTGCCAGGCTCCGCCTCCATCAGTCTCTGCAGGAGGGAATAGCGACCATGAATCTTTCCACCTCTGGAGCCGAGATAAAAACTTCATGGATTCAGTGGATCAGAACACCGGTGTCACGTAAACAGAACCCCAAAAGTGAAGAAACTTTTGCAGATACACTCGTATTCGTTGTGTAAACGGGACCTGAATGATGAAATAAGTAACTTAGTTACTTCAAACAAAACATTTCTAATACCTGCTCCTCCACATCCCTCAGATATTTACTGAACCTCTGGGTGTCGTCCAGGTTCCTGCCTCATTTTACATCATATTGTTCTGTTCTGTCTATTTGAAGAACCCAGACATTCTGTTGGACAGACCACCAAGTTGGATTGTTATTATAGTGACTGTCAAAATAAAACTACCAAGTTGGATTGTTATTATAGTGACTGTCAAAATAAAACTACCAAGTTGGATTGATATTATGGTGACTGTCAAAATAAGACTACCAAGTTGGATTGTTATTATGGTGACTGTCAAAATAAGACTACCAAGTTGGATTGTTATTACGGTGACTGTCAAAATAAGACTACCAAGTTGGATTATTATTATAGTGACTGTCAAAATAAGACTACCAAGTTGGATTGATATTATGGTGACTGTCAAAATAAAACTACCAAGTTGGATTGTTATTACGGTGACTGTCAAAATAAAATTCAAGTTGGATTGTTATTATGGTGACTGTCAAAATAAAACTACCAAGTTGGATTGTTATTACGGTGACTGTCAAAATAAAATTCAAGTTGGATTGTTATTATGGTGACTGTCAAAATAAAACTACCAAGTGGGATTGTTATTACGGTGACTGTCAAAATAAAACCACCAAGTCTCAGGGGAGTATGGACTGGGAGTCATGACACCATGGAGGAAACTTTGTCCTGGTTGGCTCTACTGAGTATGTGCAAAACTACTAGTTACTGCGACCATGATGCGCATGCGTATGGCAGCGTCTCCACCGTTCTCCCCTTCACACCTCTAGAACGTCTGCGAACACTGAAATCTTGTTTCCTCCTGAATGAAGCTTCCAGGTAGAAGCGGCTCAGTGTAACTCTCCATATGAATTCTTCATGAGCAGGATTCAAGTTGCACGACTGTGTTGAGCTGCTTCTCTTTGTGCACATGTGATGACAACAGTCCGAGTGTATTTAATCCGTAACGAGAGAGAGTTTGACCCCGAGTGGCGACTTACAGGAGGAGGGAGGAGGGAGGAGGGAGGAGGGAGGGAGGAGGGACGGAGGAGGGAGGAGGGACGGAGGGACGGCTGTGTGAAGGAATGTACTTTTGTCAGGAGGACAGAGGGAAGAGAAAGAAAATGTTTCTGTGTCTGCAGCCTCCATTCAGTGTGGCTGAGTGGCTTCCTGAAGCTCCTCACAAAGGACGAAAAGCCATAAAACTGTTTGGTCTGGCCTCAGACCTCCTCTGTAACAGGAAGTACCCCACCAAAATAAAGCTTCCTCGGTCTGCGGCCATATGTTCAAGTCAGATCACCCCTGCGACAGGAAGTACCCCATCAAAACAAAACCTTCGGCATGTCTGACAGCAAGTACCCCACCAAAATAAAAAACAGGGCAAAGGAAGTAGCTAGAGTATTGAACACGTGTACTCAAGTACAACTACTGCTCCGCTGCTTAAATCGCTTACAGGTAAAAGTACTGTTTTTAAAATATTACTCAAGTAAGTACTCATTTGAAAAAGTACACAGAACATTAGTTGCTATTACTTCATCCTTTACAGAGCACGTACAAATTGAGATTAATGACATTATTCAATACTTATTTACTTTCATACCTTTTCAAAGGAGTTAAAAACATTTTAAATACTTGAATTGCTGCATTTATATATTATCTTTGGCTCCTTGTACTCTTCTCAGTATTTCATGTTACATTTTTCATATACTACTTTGAAGTCATGAGACAGAATTTGGGAAGAGTACTTTTAATTTAGAATGTCATTAACAGCAGGATTTATTTTTACTTGTAATCGAATACATTGTGCTTATTGTAAATTTTAGAGGTCGCAGTTCAAACTCGTCAAAAAACCAATGGAAAGTTGGATTAGTTTTTAAAAAGTACGGAGGTCTTGGAGGTCCTGGAGGTCAGGCGGCTTCCTCCACAGAGGTCAAAGGTGAGTGAGGGACGGTGCGTTCAGGGCCGTCAGAGGAAAGCAGACAGGATTATGGAGGCATGAGTGAAAGAAACCAAAGCAACATCTCACAAAAACCTGCATAAAACCAACAGAACGAGACACAAAGTGACTCAAAGTGCAATAAAAACACACAAAACAGCCACGCACACAATAAACTCGACCACAGGCACATTTAAAGGAGCGAAATAAAACTGGGAAACAGCCACAAACATGTAAAACGACTTTAAAGACCCCCAGCGTCACCACCAACACCCAGAACAGCTTCAGGGAGAAGCTGCTTCAGATTGAACGATCCAGGCGGAGAGAGCGAGACCAAGAAAAACATCCAGATCCAAGAAAAACATCCACAAAGTTCACAAAGTCAGAATTAAGATTTAAACATTTTAGATTTCATTTGGTTTCGTATTAAAATTTATATTTTAATAATAGCAGAAAGAGCAAATGAAAAAGAAAAATTCTGAAGTCACAAAACACACCCGCACCCACACACACACACACACACACACACACACGCGCGCGCGCACACACACACGGACAGCAGAGGGCGCCAAACACGTCATGACATTTATTCATTCCTGGAGAAGTTAAATCCCAGAAGGTCCATGAAGAGGCACAAAAGTCTCCAAACATGATTAAAGAAATACAATAATATTCCAATATTAATTAAAAAAATAAAGATGTTATCAAATGCCATACAATTTCCAAAACATTTAACCTAAAATAATATAATTACTTCAAATAATTATAATCTATGCATTATGTTTAAACAGTAATGACCCTTACAATGTGTCTCTCTTGTTGAAAAAAATGCTAAATTAATTCTAAATTATTGATTATTCGGATCATAACTGATGACGATGGCTGAACCGAAAAACAAAAACAGACAATAAGAAAAATAATAGATTTTTTTTTAATTATGTAGTTCTTCCCTGTGAACCGGGTGAGTGGGTGGAATAATGAATAAAATACATCAAATAGACATTATAGTAAAAACTAAATTGATTGATTGTCATAAATATTGTAGTTTGGGAATTTTTTGGGGGGATGAATTAAATTATTCTTTTTAATATTTTTTCTCTGACGATACAACTTTAGAAATGTGAAAATGGTGTTTACATTAAGTGTACTTGACGTCAGAGAAAACAGCCAATCAGCTTGGTGTTTTCTCGCCATCGACCCAATCAACAATCACACCAGACGTAGTTGAAACACAGTTTATAGTACCTGGACATCCGCACCGGGCGGGGTGATCATCACGTCCCTGGTTACTCTTTAACTCCGCCAACCGACACTACCGTGATACTTAGAACAAGCGCACCGTATGAATTTAAACATTACTCGCAGGGCAACCAATCAGCGGCCGCCTGCTGCCGGCGCGGACCAATCAGCCTTTCGCTCGTCTTTGTTGTTGGAGATGACATGAAAACATTGTTGCTGCTGAGCTGCGGGACTCGAACACGGAGACCGAACACGGAGAGGCAGCGGGCGGATCCGCGGGGGTCGACACGAATTTTACCGGTTTCAGGTGCTTCGAAGCGGCGGGACGCGGCATGTCGGTGAACATGGAGGAGCTGCGGCACCAGGTGATGATCAACCAGTTTGTTTTGACGGCCGGATGCGCCGCGGATCAGGCGAAGCAGCTCCTGCAGGCGGCCCACTGGCAGTTCGAGGTGAGCCGCGGCATTTGTCCTCCCTTCTGCCCCGCTTGAACCCCTTGGCAGCCGCGGGGGAATCACTCCCGGGCTCCGGTGTCTGTACGGAGGCTCTCCGGAGGGTTTCCAGCTCTGCCCGGCGGCCACGCGTCCCCCACGGCTAACGCTAGCCCGGCTAGCCGCGGGGAGGACGTGGTGCTCGGCTCCATGTTTACATTCCCCGCCGGGCGGAGGCACGAGGCTCCCCGGGCCGCGGGCACCGGGCACCGCGGCCCGGCCTGCGCTCGTGTTGTTTACCGTCTGCGATAAGAAAAGTGGATTTATTATGGCGGATGTTTCGATTGAATCGTTTCATTATTGCGTAAAAACAAACCTTGTCACGTGATCGCCTCCCAGGTGTGTGTGTGTGTGTGTGTGTGTGTGTGTGTGTGTGTGTGTGTGTGTGTGTGTGTGTGTGTGTGTGTGTGTGTGTGTGTGTGTGTGTGTGTGTGTGTGTGTGTCCTCTCGGGGCTGGCCGGCTCAGGGAGCGCAGGAGGCGGCCAGCCTGTGCAGCTCAGCCCGCTGACACTGATCCAGCTCGGTTATATTTAGACTCATTAAGATGAATTATCCCTCCAGCTGTTCTCACACACCGGGCCGGTGTTACCGGATCTTTACCGGGAAACTGCTCCGGGTCCTGAATCTTAGCCACGTGGATCTGAGCCCTGTTGACATCAGGACGGAATCAAAATATCCGAAACCAACATCCGGTAAAACGAGCGTTTAAACATCAAAATAATAAAATAAAAGTCTTTGCCGGATTAAAAAGATAAAGTATAAGACAATTTTATTTAGGTAAATAGAAACCAAACCATAATCTTAAAACCTTGTACAGTTTTATGATTATTATTTATTCGCTCCAGACGTGTTAAAACATACAAAATACAGATACATACAAAAGAATAAAAAGATTTATATTAATTTGAATTCTGCTCTATATATTACACACTCACACACATATAAACTCCTTCTAAATAATCCATATGAATAGATTAATTTATATTTTATAAAAAACATATACACAAAATAATCTTTATCCAGGCACACACACCTATGTAGAAATACATACACACATATATCTAGTTTAACGTGTCTTAACTTATTTAATCCCCCTTCTCTAATATTCATTAATCAAATTTTATGTTTTGATTTTCTGTTTGAAACAAGATTATTATGAAAATTGAACTTTGCGACATGCATAGAAAACTGTTAAAAGTGACTGATCGTTATTAAAACATCCGGGCTCAATAGTCGGTCGTATGTAGGTTTTAGTATTATATAATAGTAGTATAATATAAATCGTCCACTTTAGAGAGTTTTTCAGCTGGAAATGGTCAAAATGGGAGTTTAGGTCAGTGTAGTGACTTTCAACAGATTTCATTACACATAAGGCTCCGTTCACACAACGACGACTTCCAGTGTATCCGCAAAACTTCCTTCACTTTGGGGGTTCTGTTTCCACGACACCAGTGTTCTGATCCACTGAATCCACAAAGTTTTTAATCCGGCTCTCAAGGAGGAAAGATTCTTTCACGGTGCTAATCCCTCCTGCAGAGACTGATGGAGGCTCCAGAGCCTGTTACTGCTCACCCCCCCCCCCCCCCCCCCCCCTCCTGCTCATCCAGTTGTAAATAAACATGGCGCCCGCGTAGTGGTACGACCCGTAGTGGTACGACCCGTAGTGGTACGACCCGTAGTGGTACGACCCGTAGTGGTACAACCCGCGGTCCATATTCTAGTTTTATGGTCCAGATCAGTAGTTTAATAGTTGAGACTCTCCCTGATATCATCCGGTTCCTCATCAGTCCACTAGGATGTCAGGTTCTCTCCATTTTCTTCACCTTTATAGTGTTTTGTTCTCTGCACACGTCTGTGTAGTTTCATAACAAAATCAAGCAATAGCGCCTCCAGTGGCCCGGCAGACTAACTACATCATTGTCTCTGTGTCTGCTGCTGGAGTGGAAACGCCCCCACTTTTTTTTTTGCGGATTAGGTGTTGTCACGTGAAACGTTGTCGTGGAAACGAGGCCTAAGAGGCACTTAATTCACACATATGTTCATATTTGAATCATATTAAAGTGCCTCATGAAGAGATCCTTATAATGAAATCGTCCCAGTATGGCTTATCTGTTGTACTACATAGTAAATACTTGTATATATCATCATAGATACAAACAAGATATATATAAAATATCTTTTCAAAATTTATAGCAAGAAAATTAAATCACTGACATTTCTATAATAAAATATCCCCGATGTTATTTGAAATCCTCAGACATGTTTCCATGGTCTCATGTTTCTGGTGGTGAAGACAGACGACCGATTGTACCTGAGAGATTTAGTGCAGCACGAGACTCCACTGTGGTACGAGCAGTGGACAGCAGGCAGCGATCAGCAGTGCCGGTGTTTACAGACAGTGAACTCACCACAGACACTGGGTTATCCCACTGTGTTTACAGACAGTGAACTCACCACAGACACTGGATTGTCCCACTGTGTTTACAGACAGTGAACTCACCACAGACACTGGATTATCCCACTGTGTTTACAGACAGTGAACTCACCACAGACACTGGATTATCCCACTGTGTTTACAGACAGTGAACTCACCACAGACACTGGATTGTCTGTGTGTTTACAGACAGTGAACTCACCACAGACACTGGATTATCCCACTGTGTTTACAGACAATGAACTCACCACAGACACTGGATTGTCCCACTGTGTTTACAGACAGTGAACTCACCACAGACACTGGGTTATCCCACTGTGTTTACAGACAGTGAACTCACCACAGACACTGGATTATCCCACTGTGTTTACAGACAGTGAACTCACCACAGACACTGGATTATCCCACTGTGTTTACAGACAGTGAACTCACCACAGACACTGGATTATCCCACTGTGTTTACAGACAGTGAACTCACCACAGACACTGGATTATCCCACTGTGTTTACAGACAGTGAACTCACCACAGACACTGGATTATCCCACTGTGTTTACAGACAGTGAACTCACCACAGACACTGGATTATCCCACTGTGTTTACAGACAGTGAACTCACCACAGACACTGGATTATCCCACTGTGTTTACAGACAGTGAACTCACCACAGACACTGGATTATCCCACTGTGTTTACAGACAGTGAACTCACCACAGACACTGGATTATCCCACTGTGTTTACAGACAGTGAACTCACCACAGACACTGGATTATCCCACTGTGTTTACAGACAGTGAACTCACCACAGACACTGGGTTATCCCACTGTGTTTACAGACAGTGAACTCACCACGTTTTGATGAGTCTCACCTCCTGCAGCCAGTTTAAATCTCCTGTAGTCTCACGTGCTGCCTTCTATCCAGCGTGGAGATTAGAGTTTTAACCTGCAGGTCACCTGAGTCGTCATGGTGACTGACCTGATTGGGGGGGGGGGGGGGGGGGGTTCGAGGTCAGTGTGACGGATGTGTAACTTCTCACCTCTTGCATGGTTTAGTGTGAGACAGAGTTTTAGTTGTGAAATATAACTCTCCTCCTCCTCCTCGTCCTCCTCCTCCTCTCTGCAGACGGCCTTGAGCTCCTTCTTCCAGGAGGTGAACATCCCGGGTCACCATCAGATGGTAAGTTTACTTCCTGTTTACTCTAAACATGAGCTGCAGGCTTCTGAACAGCGAGACGATGCGTTCACTGACCTGCTGGACGATATTTAATAGCAGAAATAAAGTCATTTTGAAAACATGACTTTGATTTGAATAAAAACTCGGCACCCATCAAACCAGCAGGAAGCGGTTTCCTCGTCATGTTTACTTGTTTGCTTGAACAAGTTTGTCTGTCTGTATGTTTATTTGTTTGTAGACATCTGCTTGTTGTCCCCATGTTTGCTTTTGTTTTCTTTGTGTTTATAGTACCCGTTAGTTTGTTTGTAGACGTTTGCATGTTTCTCACTTGTTTACTATCCATGTTTGTTTACTTGTTGTCTACATATTGCTTGTTTATTCATTGATGTTGGCTTGTTTAAGGTCAATGTTTGTTTATTTGCTTATTCCCCACATGTTTATTTCCATGTCTTTCTTTGCTGGTTTCCCATGTGTTTACCATCCATGTTGGTTTGTAAACATTTGCATGCTTACTGTCCATGTTTGTTTGTTTGTAGACGTTTGCATGTTCTCCACATGCTTACAGCCCCCCCCCCCCCCCCCTCTATTTCGGGCGGCCACCCGATGCCTGTGTGCTGCAGAATCTTTCTCTCTCGGGAGTTTTGACCTTCAGCAGGCTGAAGGTCGACTGTTTGTCTGAAGCTCGCAGGCCAGCGAGCGTGAACCATCCTGGTGAGCTCGTGTTTCTGTCATCCTGCAGCAGCTGCAGCGAGACGCCTCACATGAACACATTGACTGAATCTTCAGCAGGATTCGCCTCAAACCAGCCTGACTTCATGTACTCGGTGTGTGACGGCGCCCCCTGCAGGCTGCATTAAAGCAGACTGAAGGACAGTCGGAGCAGATTAAACATTTTCAAGTGGAAACTCATAGAAGCTGAAAACTTTAGTTTTCTTGTTGGGCCACTAGAGGGTGCTGCTGTTGGCTTTTGTAATAAAACCAACACTCATGCAGGAGACAACTATACGCTATAAAAATGAACAATGGGAGAACTGGGACATTTGTATGAAGTTGGATTGCTATTCAGGATGTGCAACAGCAGCGTTTCCACAGAGTTTTCAAAAAGTTGTGTTTTCTTTGACTCCGAGTGCCGCCGTGCATGAACAGATCTGCAAAACGCAACGAATCGTTGTCGTGTAAACGGTGTCTAAAGCTCACAATTCTGTGTTGATCAGCTTCTATTCAAAGGAAAATGTCTGTTTGTTTCCCTCCTGCCCCCCCCCCCCCCCCTCTCCCCCCCAGATGTGCACTCCCAGAAACACTCCAGCCACGCCACCCAACTTCCCCGACGCAATCACCATGTTCTCCAAGCTGCGGGCGTCTGAGTGCAGCTCGCAGGCACCCGGCGGTTCCTCCCAAGCGTCCATGGCGTGCTCCCCCCCGGCCCCCTCCCCTTCCTCGGGCTTCGGTTCCTTCTGGGCGTCGTCTCCCCCGAGCCACCAGCCAGCCTGGCTGCCGCCGTCCTCGCCCACCGGCCACCACCACCACCACCACCACCACTTCCACCTGCCGCAGACGCCGGTGTGGCCCCCCGTGTCGCAGGGCGCCGCCTCCCAGCAGCCGCCTGTGGTGTCGGCGCTGCAGGGCCAGAGATGAGAGTGTGTGTGTGTGTGTGTGTGTGTGTGTGTGTGTGTGTGTGTGTGTGTGTGTGTGTGTGTGTGTGTGTGTGTGTGTGTGTGTGTGTGTGTGTGTGTGTGTGTGTGTGTGTGTGTGTGTGTGTGTGTGTGTGTGTGTGTGTGTGTGTGTGTGTGTGTGTGTGTGTGTGTGTGTGTGTGTGTGTGTGTGTGTGTGTGTGTGTGTGTGTGTGTGTGTGTGTGTGTGTGTGTGTGTGTGTGTGTGTGTGTGTGTGGAGCCAGCCGGACTCTGTGAGCCCACAAACTCTTCAACCGAGCACTTCAAGAGGACACGAGCTTCGTTTCCTGTTTCTCTTCTTCACTCAGTTCCAGCGGATCTGAGCGACTGTCAGCAATAAGCAGCCGAGGACCCCTGTGTGTGTGTGTGTCTGTGTCTGTGTCTGTGTGTGTGTGTGTGTGTGTGTGTGTGTGTGTGTGTGTGTGTGTGTGTGTGTGTGTGAGCGAATGTCGAGCTGTGCTGACCTTTGACCCCGTCGGGGTGGAATTAATCCTGTGTGCTGCAGCAGGAAGTGACTCTTCCAAATGAAAGCAGCTCTTTTGGTTTTTCTTTTTCCCGGATCCCGGTGACTTCAGTTCTTCATCCTCTCATGATTTCTGGAGCTGAAGTTTGTGGCGGAGCGGGGAGGGTCCTCCTCCTCTGAGGCTGTGAAATGAAATCATTTTGGGTTTTTTGTATTTTTGTCTGTAAACTGAAGAGTTCAGGGGAAATTTAAACTTTTCAATGTGTTTGCAGCATTTTCACACTGTTTTCTTTAATAAACCAACAGTTAATGGATTCATCAGAAAGGCCTTGGCGTTCTTCTTCTGCTGCTTCATTCAGTTTGACGTGATAGAAAAAGTTCTGTAAGAAAGTTTCTGGATGGGAGGTGGAGAACATGAGGCCCACGGGTCAGAACAGGGTCACCAGGGGCTCCGGGATGAAGAAAGAAAAATGTGTCTGCTGTGTTGTTTCATGCTGTGACCACCAGAGGGCATCATCATCATCTCTGATCACATGTTGGCTTCTGTTTATAGCTCATCTAAAGACACGTGACATATTTTATTCTTTTCTTCAGTTTAGTTTGATGAAGAAATATTAACAAATAGGATTGAGCTGAGAGAATACAAAGTGCCTGTTTGTTTATTTCCACTTCGAGGGGCGGAGCTTCACGTCTGTCTGACCTCCTTCAGCCCATCGACGGATTCATAATCTCCTCTGTTCTTCAGGTGAGGTCAGATTTCTTCCTGCTTTATTTGTTTTTTATTTATTGCAGGAGTGAAGAAAACTCAGAATGATCTTTGTTTGAGAGATTTAGAGCTGGAGTGTCTGTTTGTTTACATTTCGTTTTCTGGTTTTTTTTTTCATTCCTAAATATGTCAAACATTATAGTTATGTGACCGTTTTATTTCTGTCTGTTCGTGTCGTTTGATTTTGCGTGTTTATTTTTATTTGCCAGCCTGTCTTGTTTGTTTGTGTTTAATCTGTTTGTCTTTTTATCCGTTGATTTGTTTGTTCGTCTCTGTTTGTTTATTTTAAAAGAATAAGTCTGTAAACATACCAAGGTAAATAAACAAACAAGCCGCAGGTGGAGTCCCGTTAAGTGACACTGTTTGTTTTCTCTGCCTGTTGCCATGGTTACAACCGTACGCAACACCTCAAACACGGTTACAGTGTGACTGAGTTCTGAAGGTTCTGCAGGAAAAACGAGATTCTGCGTCCGTCGTTCTGCAAACTTCAACTTTCATTCCAGTAAATCTGACTTCTTCTAATCTCCGCCGGATTAACTTTCTGTTCTTTAATCATCTGTCCTCCTTCCTTCATCTTCGTCATCATCTTTCTTCTGTTCATCCGCTCTAATCCGCTCCCTCTGTCTTTCTGTCGGTCACGTTGTCAAACCTGCAGCCCGCCGGCCAGAACTCGGTTCGGAGTGGAGAGAGCAGCCGGTGTAGAGAGCGTGACGGAGTCAGCCCAGACTGAAGTGTGCTGGAAGACGAAAAACATCACCAAACTTTCTTCTGTTTGAACTCTGGCTCCGCCCTCTTTGACTTCTCGCCACCAGCATCCGACCATGTGACAGGATGTCTCAGTGTCCAAGAGATCACAGCATCATGTCTTCTTCTGTGGTGCAGCGGATGCCCCGCCTCCTCTTCCTCCTCCTCCTCCTCCTTCCATCACCAGACGCAGTGATGACATCATCACCGCTTACCTCCCGCCGCAGCCGCGTCCCGAACGCCAGCGCTTGCCTGCAGGCGGCAACTCCAGACGGAGGGCTCACGGTTCGATGCTCCGGGCTCAGACTCACACAGGTGTGTGTGTGTGTGTGTGTGTGTGTGTGTGTGTGTGTGTGTGTGTGTGTGTGTGTGAGAGACAGAAAGGGGGCGTGGCTTAAAAAGACTAAGTGTGTGTGTGTGTGTGTGTGTGTGTGTGTGTGTGTGTGTGTCTGTCTCTCTCTTCAGGTCCCGGTCGGTCTGTCCAATCACACCACTCGTCTGTTTCTCAATAAAAACCTGATCAGCTCCCTGCCAGTCGGCTGCTTCTCCCACCTGCTGCTGCTCGACGAGCTGGACCTGTCACACAACATGGTACCACACACACACACACACACACACACACACACACACACACACACACACACACACACACACACACACACACACACACACACACACACACACACACACACACACAGTGTAACAGTCGTCTCCTGTCAGCTCTCCTCCCTGCAGGCCGGATGTTTCAGCAGCCTGTCGTCCTCTCTGCGTTACCTGGACCTGTCGTCCAATCGGCTGTCAGCGTTGGACCCGGCCGTGTTCGTGGGGCTTCAGGTTCAAGCCAACCTGACACACAACCCGTGGCACTGCGACTGCAGCATGCAGGTGAGTTGTACCTGCACAGGTGAGTGACCTGGTGACAGAGCAGAGTCTGACCCCCTGTGTGTGTGTGTGTGTGTGTGTGTGTGTGTGTGTGTGTGTGTGTGTGTGTGTGTGTGTGTGTGTGTGTGTGTGTGTGTGTGTGTGTGTGTGTGTGTGTGTGTGTGTGTGTGTGTGTGTGTGTGTGTGTGTGTGTGTGTGTGTGTGTGTGTGTGTGTGTGTGTGTAGCTCTCTATGCCTCAGCTGAATCTGGACTTGTCCTCGCTGTCCGAAGTTGTCTGTCGAACATCTGACCTCCCAAACCTCGGTACACACACACACACACACACACACACACACATCACCACATAAAAAACTTAACACAATTTGAACACCATGTGACTTGCTGTAGCTCGTGCTGTGATTGTTTAGTTGTTGTGATTGTTTAGTTGTTGTGTTGTGATTGTGTTGCAGGCGCTGTGGGTCTGTCTCTGGTCCTGCTGCTGGAGGACTGGGATCTTTGTCGCTCCGTGAGAAGAACCACGGACGTCCTGACCCTGGTCACCATGTTCCTCTGGTTCGTCATGCTCCTCTCCTACTTCATCTACTACATCCGTCAGAACCAGGGGGTCGCCCGCCGACACTTCGACTACCTGAAGTTCCTGCAGAGCCGCGACCCGTTTAACAACTCCAGACCTTTTTGAAGATTTCCCAAAGACCCCGAGGAACTCCAGGATCCTGGAAACTGGAGTGAACGACCTCCATGACTCCTCAAACTGCTTTTAGCGCAAAACGTCAGTCAGAACTTCTTTCTTTCTCAAAGACACTTAAAGATTTACCAACTAACATGTTAATCTCTTCAACTAATCAATATTTTTTTCTCTTTCTCAAAGAGTTCTGGAAAATCTGAAAAATCGAAAGTTGTAGCAGAAATTAATGTTTCCTGTTGAAGCTTGCTGGAAATCCATCCAAGAATCTGTAAAGCTCCTGGCAAGGTTTTGAATATGCAGATGTTTTATTTGTGTTTGTTACAACAGAAAAAAAAATCTAAATAAAAGTTGAATAATGAAAAATAACCCAACACTGGTCATTTATGACGAAGGCTGTAAGTTTTAATGAATTATAACAGGTGAATATCTCAATAATGGATTTTTTGTTATAATTGTGTAATAACATGTGAGTATTAAAATTCTTTCGGGGAAATGAAGTGGCAGGATGAGATAAAAGAAATATATATATTTAATGAATAATTACTTTAACTTCATCAGGAGTGAGAATCTTAGGAACGTGTTGCACATTTGTGCGTTTCTGACCTTATTGCAGTTTCGTGTGTGTTTTCAGGATTTTCTTTCAGTTTTATGTGCATTTCTATGTTTTCGGTGAATTTGTGTCTCAATCTGTGAGCCAGGCGGCAAACGCCGCTCTGAAGCCCCGCCCACTTTTACTGATTCACCAATGAGAGCTGAGAGTTCCACCGACCAGAGCAGTGATTGGACGGAGCCGCCAGAAGGCGGGATCTTTCAACACGAGTCGAACGTCCGTTTGGTCATCTAAAAGTTGAAGCACGACGAACCAGAAGCGCAGACGGTAGATCCTTCAAAGTAAGAGCATGAACCTGTGATTTATTCTCGGACTCTAAAACCTTTAAAAAATAATAATTTAAGAGTTCATTTAAAGTCATTTTGAGACGAATGCGAGACAAGCATCTATAGTTTTATATAGACTAATTCCAACACAGATATGTGCTTGGATGGTTTATCTAACATTCATTTGTTATTTGGTAGATTTTCTTTTACGTTGTATTTTGCATTTTAGGCATCAATAAGAATATGTGTTCAAACCCTTCTCATTGTTTTCTTTGACATGTTAAACCACAGAAATAAATATAATTCATTTAATGTTACACATAAACATTCCATCAATTGCAAAAACAAAAAGCGTATTTAATTTTGGAGAGTAAAACCGGATGTGACAGTGTGATATTCCGCCACTTGCCTCCGCCGCTAGCAGAACTTACACAGCCGCTCTTGGAGAAATGTGAATTTTCTGCTCCGTCGTGGTTTATATTTCAGTGAAAACGAGCAAATTCTGATGTTTATCGGCTGTTTCGCGGCTCCGGTTCTGGTTTCGTCGTAGAAACCGGAGCGCGAGCGGCGGGCGCTGCTAGCCGGTTAGCCCGGCGTTTCGTGCTAGGTGGCTACGGAAGTTAGCGCGCTGCGGCTAACAGGTCGCCCGGAGGCGGCTCTCCTCTTCCGCGCATTTCCAGCCTCGTCCCCGGGGCTCCGCGGCTGGCTCACCGGCTCCTCCGTGGGGACGTTTCACCGCGGCTCTTCCGATGTCCTCCGCCGTGGAAGCAGCGTGTGTTCGGGGATGAGGAGTGCGGGCGGTCTGCGGTGAGCGGCTGCTTTCTGGAGGCTCTTTTGTTTTGACAAAGAACCCAGGAGCCGCTTTCTTTCCACTTCTGCCCCGGCGCGGGCACTCACCGCCTCCCTTCACCCCTCCTGTCGCCCGGATCTCTCCCCCCATGGCTCCACACAAGCAGGGCGGCAACCACCCGGGGGGGTTCGGCTCTGGGGGGAAAGCCAACGGAGTCTACCAGCCGTCCTCCGCGGCCGCAGCCAAGAAGCCCAACATGCAGCTGCTCCAGGCGGACCACGAGCTGTTCCTGCAGGCCTTCGAGAGTGAGTCCCGGCTGGGGAACCAGGGAGCTCAGACCAGGGGAACCAAGGAGATCAGTCCAGGAGAACCAGGGAGATCAGTCCAGGAGAACCAGGGAGCTCAGACCAGGGGAACCAGGGAGCTCAGACCAGGGGAACCAAGGAGATCAGCCCAGGAGATCCGGGGCACTCAGACCAGGGGAACCAGGGAGATTAGTCCAGGAGAACTAGGGCCCTCAGACCAGGAGAACCAGAGGAACCAGGGAGAACAGGGTCAGACTGTCACTTCAGAACAGAAGTGAGAGATTAAATGTGTGTGTTACCACTGACCTGCTGATTGGCTCATTTTGCCCAAATAACAAGAAAAGAACCTTAAACACTGAAGCATGCAGTGAAATGTGCAATTTGACATTTCATTGTCAAATTTCAAAGTATTTCTTGAAAGAAGGACTAAATCTTTACCTGGACTCTGAGAACCAGACAGGTTTTCCTGGGACCGCCTGGGTCTTGTTTCCCATTAAGTCTGTCTGGCGACTCAGACCTGGATCTTTACAGATTAACTATTATTATTAACATGCTTCAAATAAAATATCGCAGTTCTTTTATCTAGACCTGGATTCTTTCTACAGACCTAAACCTAGAACCGATATAGATTCAAACTGGAACTGTTAAAGTTGACAGTTTTTTTTTTTTTTCTCATTTATGCTGGTTTTATCTTATTTTATTTTTCTCCATTTCAGTTGTTTTAAAAGCTCTTTTTAGCCAAGAGTCCTTTTGAAAATGACGAGGGGAAATAACCTAAAAATAAAATAAAATGCTTATTTAGGTCTAATTTTCTGAACGCTTCGTAGAGCCGCAGGTTCAAACCGACCACATCCTCTTTAAAATCCTGCTGAATTTTTCCAACTGAACTCTAAACAAGTAACTGTCAGTTTCATTGAATTCAGCAACACAAAACTCAGTTGTTCACATGAAAATGTCTGCGAATGGAACAACAGAATCTTGACTCGGTGCAAACTCATATTTAAAAGAAAAAAGGGCGTTTGTAATTGAAGAGACAATTTTCAAAGTTAATGAGCAAGCCTCCGTCTGATCAGTCCTGTAATACCACTTGGTACCAGTAGGTGGTGCATTGAATTTTTCCTGAATTCGGAACAAGAACAGAAAAAGATTCCAGAAAGAAGTCTGCCGAGTCTTAAAACTCTGGGTAGTGATGTTTGGTTTTAATTAGTCCACGATCTTTTGTTGTTATTGCACTTCAGAGTTTGGACACTAGGTGGAGCTTCAATAAGATTTCTCCGGTTTCATCAAACTTCTTCTGGAAATATGAGGAGCTGATTTACTCCCAACCAGATCTAGAGTTTTAAACTTATTTTAGGGGATTGCCTAAAGAAATCAGACTCTTAATAAAAACACCCGGACCCGGAGTGTGAAGCCTATCAAGCAGGTAGACGGCAGTCTTGAGTTGTTGGTCTCATTTAATTTGTTTTTATCCGCAGAGCCGACTCAGATCTACCGCTTCCTCCGCACCAGGAACCTGATCGCCGTGAGTCTCAGATCAGCTCGTCGAGATAAAGACCAGACGTCTCGCAGTGTTGTAACTCTTGTTTTCTCCTCCGTCAGCCCGTCTTCCTGCACAGGACGCTCACCTACATGTCCCACAGAAACTCCAGAAGCAGCGTGAAGAGGTAGGATGACCTTTCACCCCCGGGGGGGGGCTGTGTGAGCTGCACGAGGAGCCGTGTGGGAGTGAAGGGAGACGCTCCCCAGAGCGTCGCTGTAGTGTGTGTGTGTGTGTGGGGGGGGGGTGGGGGTGTGTGTGTGTGGGGGGGTGGGGGTGTGTGTGTGTGGGGGGGTGGGTGTGTGTGTGGGGGGGTGGGGGTGGGTGTGTGTAACATAAAACTTTTCTGGAACAAATTTAATGTCTTTTGGTAAACTGGCTGTAACTTTCTCACGGACCTGCTGACTGGATCATTTCAGTTCTTTATGTTCTCAGTGGTTC
This sequence comes from Lipophrys pholis, assembly GCF_963383615.2. Taxonomy (NCBI): domain Eukaryota; kingdom Metazoa; phylum Chordata; class Actinopteri; order Blenniiformes; family Blenniidae; genus Lipophrys; species Lipophrys pholis. The sequence goes on from NC_137647.1 coordinate 699,389, forward strand.
TGTTACTTGGTTCCTCTCACGTTCCTCCTGCTGGTTTCTCACAAATCCATGAAGTTAGTCAACGTCCCAGTTTCACTTTGTGCTGAAACGCAGACTGGAAGCGAGAGGACAGAGATCACAGTTACTCTGTGTGATTCCCCGGAGGACTGTGGTTGACGGTTCAACGGCCGGTCTACCAGAACCCATTGAGACACTCCTGCAGAGTCCAGTGGACTTTTTTCCTTGGAAGTGAGCCCACATCTTGAAGATGTATGTGAGGGGCCTCCAGCGGCGAGCAGAACATGGAGGCTCGGCCTCACAGCTGGTTGTGATCACTGAGCTTCATTACTGGGGCCTGGAGCAGCCCGGCGGGGGGGCAGGTGGCCTTCACTACATGAATGGACCCGCCGCTCTTAATGGCTCCTGAATGCAAAATATTCTGTGAAGCAGACCTGTGCTGCAGCGGTCCACAGCGCCGGGCGGTCCGAGGGAGGGAGCAGAGAGTCTAACGGTCACTAACTGCTGGTGTTTGATAGGAAAAGCTCCAAGGTGGACAATCTGCTGTTCAAGGTGGAGAAGATGAGAGGAGAGCAGGAGACACTCAGGTAGAGACTCCAGGAACAACCCGACTTCATCAACCGTCTCCACTGCTCCTTTAAATCTGAGCAAATGTTTCTTCTTGTCCTGCAGCTTGGCCTCCAACCTGCAGCTCACCTTCACTGGCTTCTTCCATAAAGCTGGTAGGCTCCTCCCCCTGCCCGTCTTCCCCCTCCTCCTCCCCCTCCCCGTCTTCCCCCTCCTCCTCCCCCTCCCCGTCTTCCTCCTCCTCCTCCCCGTCTTCCCCCTCCTCCTCCCCCTCCCCGTCTTCCTCCTCCTCCTCCCCGTCCTCCTCCTCCTCCCCGTCCTCCTCCTCCCCCTCCCCGTCCTCCTCCTCGTGTGATCAGATTAATCAGTTAGAGGAGGAAGATGCTCTATATTCTGATTTTGGAGGTTTAGATGCTCTATAATCTGTTAGAGGAGGAAGATTCTGTATAATCTGATGTTAGAGGAGGAAGATGCTCTATAATCTGGATGTTGTTTCGAAGTCTTTCTCCCTGCTTGTTCAGGAAAACCGTCTCAGGACAGCGAGAACGAGCAGAACTCGGTGTCGCTGGAGGTTCTGTTGGTCAAAGTCTGCCACAAGAAGAGGAAGGTCGGTGCTCCACGCTTTCCTCCACATCCACGGTGTAAAACTGAGCAGGTCTGTGACCGTGACCTCTGACCTCCCACCAGGACGTGAGCTGCCCGGTGAAGCAGGTGCCGACAGGGAAGAAGCAGGTGCCGCTGAACCCGGACCCGACCGGCGCCGGCGTCCAGGCTAAAGCGGGCGCCGTGCCGTCGCTGCTCGTCCCCAGCAGCGAGTTCGAACCCAGTAACTCCCACACGGTGAAGTCGTACTCGCTGCTGTTCAGGGTCTCCAGGCCCGGCTGCGCCCGGCCGCAGGTCAACGGAGACAATCACTACAGCAGAGGTGATCCGTTCAGTCCGGTACTGTCACGTTACGATGTTTAAACTGAGTTAACCTGTGTGTGTGTGTGTGTGTGTGTGTGTGTGTGTGTGTGTGTGTGTGTGTGTGTGTGTGTGTGTGTGTGTGTGTGTGTGTGTGTGTGTGTGTGTGTGTGTGTGTGTGTGTGTGTGTGTGTGTGTGTGTGTGTGTGTGTGTGTGTGTGTGTGTGTGTGTGTGTGTGTGTGTGTGTGTGTGTGTGTGTGTGTGTGTGTGTGTGTGTGTGTGTGTGTGTGTGTGTGTGTGTGTGTGTGTGTGTGTGTGTGTGTGTGTGTGTGTGTGTGTGTGTGTGTGTGTGTGTGTGTGTCAGATTATTCAGAGGAAGTGGTAAACAGGAAGAGGAGGAGCTCTGCCCTCAGAGACGAGGGCGACACCACCTTTGTGGCTCAGATGACGGTCTTTGATAAAAACAGGTAAAGGGAACTATGATGGTGTTGAATTCTTCCTCATTAAACTGATTCTGACCTTTTCCCACCAGCTCCTCCTCAGCCTCAGGTTTCCTTTACATTATAGTACCACCATGGCGTGGGCGGAGTCATCAGAGCTTTTCCCCATGGACAGCTAATCCCCCCGATATGAGGCGGAGCGAATGTGCATTGGATATCTGCTCAAATAACAAATCAAATAGTCTTTATTTTTATACATTTATTAATAATTTTATAAAATGTGGATTGTTATGATGGTGCTTCACTGTCCGGTGAAGACAAACAAACTCTACGATACTTTAAACTTTAATATAAATGTGGTTAAACGAGGTTCTCCGTCTGCTGACGTCACATTGTGTACTGGCCTCAGCTCACTGGGAACCTGGAGGAGGAACCAGGATAGTACCCGGTAGCAGGATAGTACCTGGTAGCAGGATAGTACCCGGTAGCAGGATAGTACCTGGTAGCAGGATAGTACCTGGTAGCAGGAAAGTACCCGGTAGCAGGATAGTACCCGGTAGCAGGATAGTACCCGGTAGCAGGAAAGTACCCGGTAGCAGGATAGGACCCGGTAGCAGGAAAGTACCCGGTAGCGGGATAGTACCCGGTAGCGGGATAGTACCCGGTAGCGGGATAGTACCTGGTAGCGGGACAGTACCTGGTAGCAGGATAGTACCTGGTAGCAGGAAAGTACCCGGTAGCAGGATAGGACCCGGTAGTGGGACAGTACCTGGTAGCGGGACAGTACCTGGTAGTGGGACGAACACGGAGTGGAAAGGCGACAATAGAAAGTAGAGTGACGTGGAGTTCGGCTGAGGAGGAATTAGTGGAAAAGCACCGTTTGTTTCTAAAGTGAGAAAAATGAAATAATAAAGAGAGACGTGGTTTTCGTCTTCAGGCGTCTGCAGTTGCTGGACGGAGAATACGAGGTGTCCATGCAGGAGATGGAGGAGTGTCCCGTCAACAAGAAGAGGGCCACCTGGGAGACCATCCTGGACGGAAAGGTGGGTTGAGAGCAGCTCCACCTAGAGAGCAGCTCCACCTAGAGAGCAGCTCCACCTAGAGCAGCTCCACCTAGAGAGCAGCTCCACCTAGAGAGCAGCTCCACCTGGAGAGCAGCTCAATAAAACAAAAAATAAGACATAATGGAAATGTCATCATGATGCATGAAGGACAGTTTTTTTTCATGTTGGTGTTGCAACATTGAGTATTGAAGCTCTTCCTCCTCCTCTTCCTCCTCCTCCTCCTCCTCCTCCAGTGCCTCCCCCCTTTCGAGAGCTTCTCTCAGGGTCCCACGCTGCAGTTCACTCTGCGCTGGACCAGCGACTCCACCAACAGATCCACGGCTCCTGTGGCCAAACCTCTGGCAACCCGCAACTCCGAGACCAACCAGGACCCCCGGGCCAGCACCCTGCGCACCACACACACCCTGGGTCAGCACACACACACATACTGGTACACACACACATACTGGTACACACACACATACTGGTACACACACACATACTGGTACACACACACATACTGGTACACACACACACTGGTACACACACGCACAGATACACACACACATACTGGTACACACACACATACTGGTACACACACACATACTGGTGTACACACACATACTGGTACACACACACACTGATACACACACACATACTGGTACACACACACACTGGTACACACACACACAGATACACACACACATACTGGTACACACACACATACTGGTACACACACACATACTGGTGTACACACACACATACTGGTGTACACACACACATACTGGTACACACACACACTGATACACACACACACACTGGTACACCCCAGGTCAGCACACTGAGGGTCACACACACCAAAGACTGAATTATGTTCAGTAGGAAATAGAATCCTGTTTTATTTTTTAGACCATTAAAGTTTGAAAATGTCTTCCTGCCTGCAGCCGTCAAAGAGCCTTTAAACTCCGACGTCCAGACGAGAAGGGAGCAGATCTCAGCCGAACCTCGACAGAAACTACGGATCTTCTACCTGGTGGGTGTAGTGGGAGTGTGTATGTGGCGCTGCGGTCAGGTGGAGGCAGGTTGAGTCACGCCGGCGCTTTGTTCCAGTTCCAGTACAATCACAACACGCGGCAGCAGACGGAGGCCAGAGACGACCTGCACTGTCCCTGGTGCACCCTCAACTGCAGGAAGCTGTACAGCCTGCTCAAACACCTCAAACTGTCTCACTCCCGCTTCATCTTCAACTACGTGGTGAGATCCTGGCTCTCTGCTCGCCGGCGGTGACCCGGCCGGTCCGAGCCAATCAGAAGCTCGGGCTGCTGCTGCGGTCTGGGGCAGGAGGTTGTAATGTTGTGGCTGACGGTGTCTGTTGTTCTCAGCCTCACCCTAAAGGAGCGAAGATCGAGGTGTCGGTCAACGAGTGCTACGACGGCTCGTATGCAGGAAACCCTCAGGACATCCACAGCCAACCCGGCTTCGCCTTCAGCAGGAACGGCCCGGTCAAGAGGACGGCCGTCACCCACGTCCTGGTCTGCAGGTACGCCCTCACCTTTGCCCCGCCCCCGTCGCCTCCGTTCATCACCACCATCTGAACCTCTTCACTCTCTTTCCACGTCGGCTCAGGCCCAAGAGGACGAAGCCGAGCCTGTCGGAGTTCCTGGAGCCGGAGGACGGCGAGCGCGAGCAGCAGCGGACCTACATCAGCGGACACAACCGGCTCTACTTCCACAGCGACTGCTGCCTGCCGCTGCGGCCGCAGGAGATGGAGGAGGACAGCGAGGACGAGCGCGACCCCGACTGGCTCAAGGAGAAGACGGTGAAGGTCGGTGGCGGATCCAAACCGTCTGATTACCTCCAGGTTCCCATCCCTCTGCTCCAGGGTCACGCCGCTCTGTTCGTTCTCCCCGCAGCAAATCGAGGAGTTCACCGACGTGAACGAGGGCGAGAAGGAGATCATGAAGCTGTGGAACCTGCACGTCATGAAACACGGGTCTGTCGCTTTAAGAAAACCTGAAGTAATAAACACACCAGTGCTCTGAAACACCAAAACTCTGTCAAAGCAAACGGCACAAACACCAAAACAGAAACTTCAGTGTGTTGAAAGCGAAGAAATCTTCTGGGAAAGTTTCACTTTTCAATCCTGACTCGTCTTCTGGGTTTCAGCTTCATCGCCGATAATCAGATGAACGAAGCGTGTCTTCTGTTCGCCGAGCGTCACGCCGACTTCATCCTCGGCCGCAGCCTGGGCCGCAACTTCCTGCTGCATCTCATCAGCATGCATGACTTCAACCTGATTAGCACCGCCACCATCGACCGCGCCATGGCCAGACTCCGCCTCCTCCGGAATCACGGCGCCCACACGGAGGAGGAAGAGGAGGAGGAGGACGAGGACTGGGAGACGGCAGAGGAGTCCCAACCAGAGCCGGATCTCGATCCCTTCCAGGTTAAATCCAGTGCTGAGACCAGCAACGGCTGCTACGAGGAGCAAGGAGGAGGAGCCTCTTCATCTTCATCATCAGGAGGAAGAGGAGAAGCGCTGGAGACACTGAAAGCCAGACAGAAACTCTTTTAAAGTGATGAGAAACATGACAAACAGTGGAAAAAACAAAAACTGCAACCAACAGGTGTCACACACACACACACACACACACACACACACACACACACACACACACACACACACACACACACACTCTGCAGGGATTCTCAGAAACAAGACCAACTTTTTTTTAATAAGCGAGTCGCTCGTTTTCCATTTTTCAGGAGATTCACCAGCTGGTCAGACGCTTCGGTCTGTCGGGTTCCAGAGGTGCTGCAGCGGCTGCTGCCCACACACACACACACACACACACACACACACACACACACCCTCAGGAGCAGATCTCAGGGCTCCAATCAGAATCACACTGAGGGAGTAAATCCTTAAAGGGGACCTCTTACGCTCCGACTTTAAAGATAAATCTGTTTCTTCAGATCAATCGTTCTAACAAGCGGCCCACGATTGTAATTTGACAGCAGCATCCTGGCCGCCGTGCGTGATGAAGCTCTTCCTGTTTCATAAAGCGACCGGCTTTAGTTTAATAATAAAACTTTTTTATTTAAACATCAGGATGAGAGCTTTCCAGCTTCATTCATTCTACATCTATAAACAGGAATATACTATTTATTATAATAAACTCAATCATATTTTAAGGTTTAATTTAAAATGTTTCTTTGAGGTAAAATTGGTCAAATCAGCCTTTGATGTAAAAAAAATAAAAATAAACTGAATAAAACTGAGTGCAGGTCTCAACAGTCTAAAAAGTAAAAAATATTCAATATAACCAAAGAATAAACATCGTTGTGGAGATTCAGACGATGTAAAGCATTTCGAGTTTGTAATTTGACACCAGCTCCAGTCACCTGACTTTCACACTAGCTAAGAAGTGGTGGCATCGTTATTTGACACCAGCTTCGAGTTTTCAAACCTTTTAAATAAATTTCTAGAGCGGAGGAGACGCTCTATGTTCAACGTGGCCATTAGCTAAACCAGTTGGATTATTTGTACCGGTAATTTGACACCAGCCTCATGCCGTTTAACAAGTTCATCCATCTGCAGGAGAAACTTGACATTGGGGTTATTAATACAGGTAATTTGACACCAGCATCATGATTACTTTCTCACAGCCTGTGTGCATATTTTAAAAAAAAAACATTTCAGATGTGGCGTGTCATTTCATGAGCCGCGTGTTTTGTAAAAAAAAAAAAAAAAAGATTAAGTGAATAAAAATGTGAAAAAAGCGTAAAAGTTCCCCTTTAAGTTCCCCTCATGTGTTCAGGGGTCATTATTTAAATCCCATGTTATTTAAAAAGAAGGAACCACGGTGCTTTATCTCGGGACTACTTTCCTTGGCGGATTGATACACATTGGTGCTGTTTCCGTTAAGTAGATTTTGTACGCATTTCTTCTCTTTGGGCTCCGAATCTGTTCCGAAACCTGCAGTTTGACCCATTTTCTCTTCCTGGGACGGTGTGACGCCGGAATCGGTGCCCCTGCAGGGCGCGGCACTGCACCGCAGGGCGCTCCACTGCACCGCAGGGCGCTCCACTGCACCACAGCACCCTGTGGGCTCACTCTTCCCACTGGTGCTGCGCTCTGACTCCACAGCGCCCTCTACTGCCAGCACACGCTGTGACACGTGGACTCTCCTCGTCAGGAGGACCGATGGACGGTTTGCCGTCAAGCTCTGCCTCCTTTTACGCAGAGAAGAAGAAAGAAAAAAAAAACATGTGGACGCAAACGGCGAGCTGATGATGTTGGTAGATTTACTTTATCGACAGGAACTTTTTTTTTAAAGTGGAAACTGCTTTTGTTCTGAATCCTAATAAAAGTTTGAAACTGCACGTTTGCTGAACTTCTCAGGAAGTTTGATCCACAAACCTGCGGAGTTCCACAGGGTTCTGTGTTGGGACCTCTACTCTACGTTATCCAAGCTTCCCGTGGGGAATATTATTAGGAAACGCTTCAACAAGCCCAAAAGTTTTCAAAAAGTTCCAACTTGCTAGCCGTTCTCAAACAGTGTCGTATCAGGGACTCCTAAAGGTTCTCCGACTCGTCGAGTAAACAGGTTCTTGGTTCCACGGCTCTACTTGCTCTGATATTGGAAAACTAGAAACAATAACCTAAAGAAACAACAAAGAAATAACATAAATTAATTATTAAAATAACAAAAAGTAGAATAATTGTGAAACGAAAGTTTAAAAAAAAAACCTACATAACAATCTTAGTCCAAAGCATTAAAATATATTTAAATAATTAAAATGTTGCAGAGAAATCTGCGATTTAAAAGCGATCAGTTTAGTAGTTCCACTTTCTACCAGCAGGTGGTCCAGCAAGTCATTTTCCCAGCAGATTTAAGAAGCGCGGAAGACTCACTGCTGCCACCTAGGGCACAAAGGTGGTAATACTTCAATCTTCCCTCCTGTTTCTGGGAATGTTCTTGGTGTTTCTTTGAAATCAGCAGCAGAACGAAGTGACATAAAACACACCCTCTGACAGAGGAGCGCTTGATATGGTGCTGTCGTTAGTTTCAGTACTGAACACACACACACACACACACACACACTGCAGAGGTACACACACACACACACACTGCAGAGGTACACACACACACACACACTGCAGAGGTACACACACACACACACACTGCAGAGGTACACACACAGCAGAGGTACACACACACACACTGCAGAGGTTTATTGCTGCCCCTTTCAGTTTCCTTTTTGCTTTTTTTTTACCCCTGGACTTTGGCAGAGGTGCGTCTGCTTACGACTCCCACTGCAGCGAGGAGTTCAGAGTTCAAAGTCGGCTGCTGCACCTACACTGATCAATCCACTGTCAAAGGTCAAAACTGCAAACGGCCCTGGTGAGCTGTACTCCAGTAGTGAGGCATGAGGTCACAAAGGGCAAAGCGCTGATTCGCATCCGTTCTTGGTTCCACGGCTCTACTTGCTCTGATATTGGGGAACTAGAGCTACACTTGGTAGAGCACAGACCCTCACCAACGCCCACATTTGTGGAACCGAGTTAGCATCACTAACATGATAGCCGTTAGCTGATATCGATGCTAACTAGCATGTCAGGTAGCTACATCACTGAGCAGGGAGCGTCTCCATGGCAACAGACGCTGATCTCCTTTGATCTCGATGAGGTGCTTCTCATTTGCATGAAATTCGCTTCTGCAAAGTCCTGGTAAAATGCAAACAAATAAATGAATAAATACACGCAGAAGAACAAATCACCTTCTCGGCCAACTTTCGGTGGCGACAGTAAAAATATGAAGGAACTAAAAACACCCGGTCGTCTGAGGTGTCGAAGATGGATCCCATCAAATCTGGAAAGCCTTTATCAACATGACAGGAAGCAACTTATCACATGTTGGAAAGGTCTTTTCTTACTTGGTAGTTTTTCTTTTTCATTGATGTCACAGAAAATGGCCAAAATGCGAAGCTAAACTAGTGTCGAGAAATAAAAAATACTGGATGTAAAATTACCAAAACAAAATTCAAATGAGTCACAAAAACACAGAAGATTACATGTGAAATGTGATAAAGACTAATAAAGGATAAAGAAGCTTGAAAATCCTCGTGTTCACAGCTGTTCTGGAGATATGGAGGGAAACTTGAGTTTCACTTTGGAACTGAAAGACTCGCCCCGATATTGAACCGAGTCAAAAGATTAGACTTTTATTAGTGAACCGAATTACTCTTCTGGGTATGTGACGTCAGCAGCCTGACCGAGCTCATGTTGTGACCAGCTGACTCCCTCACGTGACTCCCGGCTATACCTAACTCTTCTCTCCGCTGCAGGCAACAGAAACCCACCGGGCTCAGCGCGCCGTCAGCCCGCTACTTGGTTCACCTGACACTGCTCCGTGCGGAGGAACCCGCTGCAGAAAGTCCAAGTTTTAACGTGACTCCGCTCCTGTTGCCTCTGCAGCCCCGCGTCGTTTTGACGGTGAGAAAACGTAAAGATTTACTATCACGACTGTCGTGAGGAGGATTTAGTTTGTGCCGATTAAACACCTGGCCACCAACGTTTATTGCAGAATTTAACTTTTCTCTGTGAATGTGAGTTTAAGCGGTCAGAGCGGTGGGCGACTTAAATCCGCTGTTTTCTGAATGGAGTTTGGCGCAGCTTGTTCGTGTTTTACAGAGAAGAAAGGAAGTGGCTGCAGAAGTTGCAGAGCTCTACACACTGCTCCCGAAAAAAGTCCAGGGGGTTAAAATATGTAACAAGAAAAGTGAAAGTGCAGCATTGAAGTATAAGGTCTCTGTTCAATTCCACATAAAAAGTTAAAAACAAAAATTGTTGGGGAAATGCAACTTTTAAAATGTTGTGTTAGGGTTATGATCTATATCCTATGTGCTGTGTTAAGTGATGCCAGTGCCCAAGAGAAGCGGAGCAGCTGTAATGGTTGTTGACAGTGTTTATCCTATAGTCACTTTAAATAAGTCAAAAAGACTTTTGTTCCTACTGACGTGTTTGTGTCGCGTCTCAGGTTTCTAACACACTTATTAAAGTGTATTAAAGTAAAATGAAGTTGCTTGGATTTCATCACTGATTCCATCAATGTGTGTTGGTATTTAAGTTGAATGCTGAGAGGGAGTAGAATCACCAGTTTTCTGTTGTTTCATGTGAATTGACATAATTTTATAGAGCAAATAAATATATGAGGTGTGATGAACTAAAGTTTTAAAAGTTTAATTTCTCAAACTTTTCGAACAGGTTTTTTTTTACATTTTGTGTGGAATAGAAAGGTAGACCTTATTTATTTATATATATATATATATATATATATATTGTTTTTTATTAGTTTATTTAAGAGGGATAGAACAGAGAGCGTTGTTACAACAACAGCAACCGATGCCACGTCCATGAGCCGTCCAGCCAGAGGCTCATTTGCAGACCTGGTCCCCGAATACGCCTCACTTTCACTTTCAATGCTGCACTTTCAGTTTTCTTTTAGCCTTTTTAAAAAAAAATGTTTGAACCCTGGATTTTGTTTGGCAGAGGTGCGTCTGCTTACGACTCCCACTGCAGCGAGGAGTTCAGAGTTCAAAGTCGGCTGCTGCACCTACACTGATCAATCCACTGTCAAAGGTCAAAACTGCAAACGGCCCTGGTGAGCTCTTCTCCAGTAGTGAGGCATGAGGTCACAAAGGGCAAAGCGCTGATTCGCCTTTATGAGCACACGTTCTTTAAAAAGTGGAGCAAGTGAGGGAGAGGACAGACGGTCCTCGGTCCTGGAGCTTCATGAAGGCGATCGGGACACAATCCAGTCAGAAACCACAAGAAAAGTGAATTAGTTCAATCTGACCTGCGTCGGCGCCGTAACTGCAGACCGCACAGGGGAGCGGTACTCCAGTAGTGCTTTTAATAATACTTAAGTAACCGTACAAAGTTGTTGTTTCAAAGGTCAAAAATCAAATGTATATTTGATTAGAATACAGTGAAGGGAAATATTGTACATGTGAGTTTTCAGCTCAGAGAAATTATATTTCCCCAGAAACAATAACATAAAGAAACAACATAGAAGTAACATAAATTAATGATTAAAATAACAAAAAGTAGAATAATTAATAAAACGAAAGTAAAAAAAACCTACATAACAATCTTAGTCCAAAGCATTAAAATATATTTAAATAATTAAAATGTTGCAGAGAAATCTGCGATTTAAAAGCGATCAGTTTAGTAGTTCCACTTTCTACCAGCAGGTGGTCCAGCAAGTCATTTTCCCAGCAGATTTAAGAAGCGTGGAAGACTCACTGCTGCCACCTAGGGCACAAAGGTGGTAATACTTCAATCTTCCCTCCTGTTTCTGGGAATGTTCTTGGTGTTTCTTTGAAATCAGCAGCAGAACGAAGTGACATAAAACACACCCTCTGACAGAGGAGCGCTTGATTTGTTTGTGTTCCAGGCATCTGAAGGTGAGCGGGTGGAGTTCAGTCAGCAGCTTTTTATTTCTTCCTCAAAAATAAAAACAAAAAGACGAGATGCCGTCAAACAAATCTGTGTCTGATGCTCCGATCATCCAGTTCATCAACTGCAGGATCCTGAGAGAGCATAAACTGCAGAGGTACACACACACACACACACACACACAGACACACACACACACACACAGACACACACACACACACACACACACACACTGCAGAGCGCTGATTTGGATGTATGAGCACACGTTCATTCACACACACACTACAGAGGTACACACACACACTCACACACACACACACACACACACACACACACACACACTGCAGAGGTACACACACACACACACACACACACACACTGCAGAGGTACACACACACACACACACACACACACACACTGCAGAAGTACACACACACACACACACACTGCAGAGGTACACACACACACACACACTGCAGAAGTACACACACACACACACACACACACTGCAGAGGTACACACACACACACACACACTGCAGAGGTATATGCATGAGGTGTGTGTGTGTTGCAGAGAAGACCTGTGGGTGCGTGAGGGGAAGATTTTAGATCCAATGAAGCTGTTCTTCGACGAGCAGGGATACGCCGACACACAAGTGGATTGTGAAGACAGCATTGTGGCCCCGGGCTTCATCGACACACAGATCAACGGTACACACACACACACACACACACACACACACACACACACACACACACACACACACACACACACACACACACACACACACACACACACACACTATTAACCAATCTGAGGAGTTTCATTTCCTGCAGCTTTACATTGAAACTAAAATGTTTCGTCTGCAAGTAAAGAAGTTTTCATCACTGTGTGTGTGTGTGTGTGTGTGTGTGTGTGTGTGTGTGTGTGTGTGTGTGTGTGTGTGTGTGTGTGTGTGTGTGTGTGTGTAGGTGGTTATGGTATTGACTTCTCACAGCCGTCTGATGACGTCGATGCTGGAGTTTCCTTTGTGGCTAAAAAGAGCCTCGAACACGGCGTGACGTCCTTCTGTCCTACACTGGTCACCTCCCCTTCCACTGTCTACCACAAGGTGGCACACACACACACACACACACACACACACACACACTGATGTTTACCTGTGACATGAGGATACCGATGTGTGTTTCAGGTGCTGCCTCAGATCAAAGTTCACAGCGGGGGGCAGCATGGAGCCGGAGTTCTGGGTGATCTGTTCCTCTCTGATCCATAGAAATACCTCAGTACCAACGGAGGGCGGCTAAAAATAACTGTGTGTGTGTGTGTGTGTGTGTGTGTGTGTGTGTGTGTGTGTGTGTGTGTGTGTGTGTGTGTGTGTGTGTGTGTGTGTGTGTGTGTGTGTGTGTGTGTGTGTGTGTGTGTGTGTGTGTGTGTCAGGTGTCCATGTGGAGGGTCCATTCATCAGCTCAAAGAAGAAAGGAGCCCACCCAGAGAAATACCTGCGCAGCTTCCAGTCCGGGGGCATGGACGACCTGATGGAGGCCTACGGCAGCCTGGACAACGTTACCATGGTAACGCTGGCTCCCGAGCTGGCCGGCAGCCAATCGGTGGTGAGGGAGCTCAGCACGAGGGGCGTGACCGTATCTCTAGGTGGGTTCCAAGCGTCCATCATCGTGCATCTTCGTAAAGGTTACAGCAGTTAGAGGAGGAAGATGCTCTATAATCTGGATGTTAAAGGGGAATATGCTCTATAATCTGGATTAGAGAAGGAATATGCTCTATAATCTGATGTTAGAGGAAGATGCTCTTTAATCTGGATGTTAGAGGAGGAAGATGCTCTATAATCTGGATGTTAAAGGGGAAGATGCTCTATAATCTGGATTAGAGAAGGAATGTGCTCTATAATCTGATGTTAGAGGAGGAAGACGCTCTATAATCTGGATGTTAGAGGAGGAAGATGCTCTATAATCTGGATGTTAAAGGGGAAGATGCTCTATAATCTGGATTAGAGAAGGAATGTGCTCTATAATCTGATGTTAGAGGAGGAAGATGCTCTATAATCTGGATGTTGGCTGACGTTATAGTTCCATACACTTGAGCAGAATAAGACTTTCTACTTTCCCAGTGGGAAGTTTCCTGTCTCACGATGGTCAGACGTATTTTTCCTACTGGGATGTGGGAAGTTTGGATGTTTACATCAGAGCAGGACGTTTGTGTTTTAGTTTCTCCTCGTTCTACCTCTAGAAAAGCCGTAATCGCCCGAACGCTTCTGCTCATCATGCTGCATGTTGTTGCCGCGGCGACGGACAGTCGTACCTCTGAAGGACTTCCTGTCTGACGGCGTGTCGGTTGTTGCAGGTCACTCGGTGGCGGACCTGTCTCAGGCTGAAGAGGCCGTTGAACTCGGAGCGTCGTTCATCACTCACCTGTTCAATGCCATGCTGCCGGTAAGCCCCGCCCACTCCTCCTCCTGCCCCATCGCCAGGAGCTGCGGTCACTTTAACCGCTTTGTCTGTCCGGTTCAGTTCCATCACCGGGACCCCGGCATCGTGGGGCTGCTGACCAGCGACCGGATCCCCGCTGGCAGGACGGTGTATTACGGGATGATTGCTGACGGGATCCACACCAACCCGGCCGCCCTGCGCATCGCCCACAGGGCACACCCCTCAGGTGGGTGAAGTTTGATCTGAGCTCCAGAGTATTTCAGGCTGCAGGAGGTCCTGTGACAGACGGAGCTTCAGGAAACACGTTTCAGTCTCACTGATGGAAACTTCAGGTTTTGACCCCTTGAGAGGTTCAGTGAAGATTTTAATCCTAATCAGCGTTAATCCATCAGACCCAGACCTGGGCCCTCAAGGTGTCACTGGGAAACTACTATTATTATTATTGGCTTTATCACATCCACAATGGTAAACACAAAACTTTTCCAAGACTCAAACTAAACAACGATCTGTTTTTATTTGAAACATTTCTTGTAAACGACGCCTCGATCAATATCTACTTGTCAATGTTTCACAAAACCTTTAGTGCTTTTATCACAATCCATCTCCGGCTGTATAGAGATGGATTTAAAGTTCATTCATAAATCTTCGGACAGAACTTATGTCTGTCTTTGTTTATTACTCAGTAATTTGATTATTCAGGGAGCTTCCAGGTGCAAACACTGTAATACCACTGATGACCTGTGGGGAGCAGTGTGGCTCATGTGTGACCAGAGCAAGAATACTGAAGACGACTGAAACGTCAGAAGCTCCCGAGCTCGTTACTTTTACAACTTCTCTTTGGTTTATTTTTGTTTGAATTGAAGTTTTTTTTTAAACTGGTTTTCTTCTCATCGCCCCCTCCTGGACTGGAGGAGTAGCACATTTTCATGTTGCATATCATGAGTGAATGTGAATGAATACAAGAAAAGGAGAATGACCGTGCTGTTAAACAAATTGTGAACTGTTTTGCAGTTGTAAGTGACACAAATAGAACTTTTCTTTTAGTAAAGGTTCACCAGTGGAACGACTCCAAAACCAACAAGTGCATTCATTATATTAAAATAAGTGTTCCGCAGCCATTCAACCAGCTTCAGATCCAACGTTTCCTAGGATAGCATTCTGTTGAGGGGGAGAATTATTGGAGGTTGGCTCTTTAAGCAGTCCTTGTTTGTCCTCTAGTGAAGCAGCTCCTGACTGCCGTTGTGTTTCCAGGTCTTGTTCTGGTGACGGACGCCATCGCGGCCATGGGTCTCCCCCCCGGGCGTCACACTCTCGGCCAGCAGGTCATCGAGATCAAGGGTCTGCACGCTTACGTTGCAGGTCTGACGTCGCTCACGTCGCTTTCTCTGTTATTTTCTCTGTTATTTTCTCTGTTATTTTCAGATTTGAAAGCTTTGATTTGATCTTCAGGCACGGAGACGCTGTGCGGCAGCATCGCCACCATGGACATGTGCGTGCGTCACTTCAAGCAGGCGTCAGGTCTGAGTTCTTCTGGTTTCTTTTCCACGAGTACCTACTCAGCTCAACTCTACTCGACTCGTTTTTTTCCGTTTCCCATTACAATCCAGAACCACCGCGGTGTGGGCGGAGTCATCAGAGCTTTTCCACGTAATCACCCCCGATAGACTCGCATTCTGAAGACTGGAGCTACAACTGATCAGCTCATATTATTATTATCACAAAATGTGGATTGTTACGATGGTGCTTCACTGTCCGGTGTTTTGGTTTCACCGGTGCCCCTGTTAACTGCTGACTTCTGCCAGCAGCTGATGTTAAAATAAGACAAACAAACGTTACGATACTTTAATATAAATGTGGTTAAACAAGGTTCTTGGGGACAGCTACGGGTTCTGGTCAGGTTTTTAACATCTGCTGTGAAAAGGTGTTGCTGGAGGAAGCCGGTCACCAGTTAACAGGGAAACCAGTTAGTCCTAAACACCGGTGGTATTTTTACTTGGAGACCTCCTGGTCCTGGTAGCGTGTCGCTCTGTGGAGCTCCTGAATCCTCTGGTCTCCTCCAGACAGAGAAACGTCTGCAGCTCCTCGCTGCTCCACTGGTTGAGTTCTGAGGGTCTCTCTGGTTCTGATCGGGTTTAAAGATGGCCGCTGAACGAGACGCCCTCTGACTCCTCCGTGTCGTGATGCGCCGGCCAATCAGAGGCTGCCGTCTGCTGACGTCACATTGTGTACTGGCCTCAGCTCACTGGGAACCTGGAGGAGGAACCAGGAAAGTACCTGGTAACGGGATAGTACCCGGTAGCAGGATAGTACCTGGTAGCAGGATAGTACCTGGTAGCAGGATAGTACCCGGTAGCGGGATAGTACCTGGTAGCAGGATAGTACCTGGTAGCAGGATAGTACCTGGTAGCAGGATAGTACCTGGTAGCAGGATAGTACCCGGTAGCGGGATAGTACCTGGTAGCAGGATAGTACCTGGTAGCAGGATAGTACCCGGTAGCGGGATAGTACCTGGTAGCATGATAGTACCTGGTAGCAGGATAGTACCCGGTAGCAGGAAAGTACCTGGTAGCACTAACATGGAGTGGAAAAGCATCAACAGCGAGTAGAGTGGAGTAAGGCTGAGTAGGAACTAGATTAAAAGCTGCATTAGTGTAGAAGGTTGTGACCTGAGGTGAAATGCTGTACTGTGCAGGCTGCAGGGTGGAGGAGGCTCTGGAGGCCGCCTCGCTGCATCCAGCTCAGCTGCTCGGAATCAGCCAGACTAAAGGGAAGCTGGACTACGGCGCCGACGCAGGTCAGATTGAACTAATTCACTTTTCTTCGGGTTTCTGACTGTATTGTGTCCCGATAGCCTTCATGAAGCTCCAGGACCGAGGACCGTCTGTCCTCTCCCTCACTTGCTCCACTTTTTAATGAACGTGTGCTCATACAGGCGAATCAGAGCTTTTCCCTTTGTGACCTCATGCAGGGAATTCACCCCTCCCTCTGGTAGTGATACTCACTTTGACCCTCCCACAGGTGGATAAAAACTTACAAAGTTTACTGATGTAGTGAATACATTCAGTATAACGTGAAAGACTGTTAACTTAGACTGTCAGTTAGCAGGAGCTAGCGTTAGCTGCTCGCTAGTAACTATAGCAACACGTTAACCCTTCTGAAACCTCTGAACTTCTCCAGGAGCCTCTTCTGGGTCGTATTCTGCTCCGAACTGGGAAGGAACAGCAGTGTTTCTACGAGCCATAGCGATAAATCCAACCTAAACACAAAGCTGCGTCACCATGGTTACCAGAAACCGCCTGTTCTCAGTCCAGCCACAAGAGGGACTTTTAGACTGAAGTTCATCCCCAAGGCTGGATTTAGAGAAATACACTTTAAATACAATGTTGTTGGACCTCTGAAGTCGATGTGAAAGAAACTGACCCACGTGAAATCATCAGCTCTGATTCTCGCTCTTAAATCATTTAAAGTTTGCTCCCTCAGACACCTGTGGCCCTCAAAAGCTTATCTTTTTGTTTTATTCACTCACACACAATGAGATTTGAATCTTTTTTCATTTCCAGACTTGGTCCTGCTGGATGATGACCTGAATGTGAAATCTACTTTCATCTCTGGAGAGAAGGTTTGGACCAGAACACCATAGAAGAAGAAGCTGGGAGCCGCCGTGCCTTCATACAATCGTCCAGACACTCCACATTTCATAATGAAATAAACTGCTTTTGAAATAAACTGCTTTAAATGACTCTGTGTGTGTGTGTGTGTGTGTGTGTGTGTGTGTGTGTGTGTGTGTGTGTGTGTGTGTGTGTGTGTGTGTGTGTGTGTGTGTGTGTGTGTGTGTGTGTGTGTGTGTGTGTGTGTGTGTGTGTGTGTGTGTGTGTGTGTGTGTGTGTGTGTGAGAAAAGTTGTCAAGTCGATTGAGACAAAACTGCAAAAACCTAAAGTTAAAAGCACTGTTGGCAGAAGCTTTGTTTACCTAGAAATTATTGTAAAACTCACTTATTGAATCAAAATTCTTCTCTTTCTCTTTAGTTGTTGTTGTAAACTGAGGAACATCCATTCCTCCCTGACCTCCCAAACCTCCTCACCTCACTATGAACACGGCTCAGCACGAGGCTTCAGGGCATGTAGTACACATGCCAGGCCTTTAGGGGCGCTGTGACTCACCAAACACAATAAAAAAAGCAGAAGACAGACCACATAGAAATTTAGAAGTAGACTTCACACACATAAACACATAAACCACTATATATCACTCTAGTTTTATAGGTCTATGGCCCCGCTCCGCTGCTTCTGGTCCCGGATTGTTCTGGTTCCCCGATCCGAGATCTACCGACCGGATCGGGACATCCCGACTAACAAATATATAAAAAGATGGCAAATAATCACAAATACAAAAACTTAAAGGCCAAAAACAAACACAAGTATAAAATGATTTCCAACACAGATAAACTTATAAAAGACTGGAAAAACTATTTCTTGTAAAGTTTTGAAGAAAAAACACTTTTTCCTTCTTTTGGGTTTTTGTTGAGTGTTTTGCTGTTTTAGTGTCTTTTCATTGTTGTTTTGTGTATTCTTGTGGTTCTATTCCCTCAGTGGTTTGTATTGTTTATTTCTTTTGGTTTATCTGCAATGATCCTTTCGTGTTGGTTTTAATCCAGCGCAACTAAAGTTTATTAATATTTTCAGTCTGAGGATTTTATTGTGGCGCTGTGAGGAAGCAGCTGCTGCTCGGTGCAGCTTTGTGCCGGTAACACCGGGAAGAGGAGGAGGGGAGGAGGAGGAGGGTGACGGTGTACGTCACTGTTTGAATGGAGGAGGATGCATGGAGCTCCCGTGCAGCTGGTCGGGAGCTGCACCTCCTCTTCCTCCTCCTCCTCCTCCTCCTCCTCCTCCTGCTCAGTGCAGCCGTTCCGGTACCGGGAGGCGACCATTCCACGCTCTGGTGAGTCCTCAGTGCTCTGCCGAGCTGTCTGGGTCCTCCTCTCCATCCCTCCTCCTCCTCATCCTCCTCTCCATCCCTCCTCCTCCTCCTCCCTCCTGCAGGATTGCAGGTGCTCCAGTCACCTGAAGTCTGCATGAACTTCACCATCAGCGGGGAGCATCCGCAGTGAGGAGCTGCAACACACACACACACACACACACACACACACACACACACACACACACACACACACACACACACACACACACACACACACACACACACACACACACACACACACACACACACACACACGTAGAACAGGTGAAAGCATCACTCAGCTCCTGCTGCTGTCACACTCTGGAAAGTCCTTGTTCAAGGACGCCACGGAGGAGAGGAGCAGACAGGAGGAGGAGGAGGAGGAGGAGGAGGATGAAGATGAAGCCCGTCGGACTCCACATCCTGCTTTAAGCTGATTTGGGTTAAACTCCAGACGGACTCGTTCCTGTCAGTTTTCCTGGTAAGTTTTCCTCTGTTGAAGCTGGATGCGGTTTCACTTCCTCCTGCAGGTCAAATCAGTTCAGTGTCTTTAAAACGGATTCTGCAGGTTTTACAATCGGTTCACATTAACTTTGGAATCTCGCACCAATTTTGAGCTTCAATTCGTTTGAGATTTGAACATTTCCGTTGTGAGGTCCGGTTGTTCAGGTGATTTGGACCGACGGTTTTTAAAGTCGTTTGAAATGATTTCATAATGTTTGTAGATTCCAGATCCGGTTTTCACATTTCTTTTCTTTTGTGACGTTTCAAATGGATTTTCTAAATATTACTTCCTTCTTGCCTCCTGCAGTTGGAATGAGTGAGTTTCTCTCTGATTGACTTTCAGCAGATTTAAAACCGACTGCACTATGTTTTAGATTAACGTTCAGTTGGACGGGACTCTCATAGAAACACTTGATTAGAAGTCGTTTCTGATCGTTTGGAGTCTGTTTGTACTGGTTTGTACGAACTCTGGATGACTTGAACACACTAAAGTATTTTTGCAGGTTGAATCTGTGTATCCTCCTGACATTGGACTGGGAGAAGCTTGATGGAGGGATGGAGAGGTGGCATGTTCTCCCTGAGGCAGACCTGGGAATGGAGATGTAGAGATACAGGCTCACTGCTCTTCATCATGGAAATAGTTGATTTGCTGCTATTTGTTGTTTTGTGATTCTGTAGTTTCACTCTGGAGCTTCAGGAGGTTTTGTTTGCTGTAAATCAGCTTTTCTATTATGTTGTGTTACGTGTTGAACAGTGAACTCAGCCTCACCCTCACCCTCACCCTCTCACCCCTCAGGCGTCGTCCAGGTGAGCCTGCAGCATCATGGGAAGCTCCTCCTCTTCTCTGGCCGACGAGGCGGACGGCGAGGGTGCCCCCCGCGGCGCCACGTTGCCCCCCTCCCCCATCATGGGCTGCCTGAGGAGCAGCCAGAGCTCCTTCCTCCCGCGGCAGCTTCCCCGACCTGGCCGACACCGAGAGCGCAGGTGAGGCACCAGGGGGCACGAGGTCAGCATGAGGTCACGCCGTCTGTCTCCACCATCACGCCGTCTGTCTCCACCATCACGCCACTGTCTCCACCGTCTGTCTCCACCGTCTGTCTCCACCGTCTGTCTCCACCGTCACGCCGTCTGTCTCCACCATCACGCCGTCTGTCTCCACCATCACGCCATCTGTCTCCACCATCTGTCTCCACCGTCTGTCTCCACCGTCACGCCGTCTGTCTCCACCATCATGCCGCTGTCTCCACCATCACGCCGTCTGTCTCCACCGTCTGTCTCCACCGTCACGCCGTCTGTCTCCACCATCACGCCGTCTGTCTCCACCATCACGCCATCTGTCTCCACCATCATGCCGCTGTCTCCACCATCTGTCTCCACCGTCTGTCTCCACCATCACGCCGTCTGTCTCCACCGTCACGCCGTCTGTCTCCACCGTCTGTCTCCACCGTCTGTCTCCACCGTCTGTCTCCACCATCACGCCGTCTGTCTCCACCATCATGCCGTCTGTCTCCATCGTCTGTCTCCACCGTCTGTCTCCACCGTCACGCCGTCTGTCTCCACCATCACGCTGTCTGTCTCCATCGTCTGTCTCCACCGTCTGTCTCCACCATCAAGCCGTCTGTCTCCACCGTCTGTCTCCACCGTCTGTCTCCACCATCAACCCGTCTGTCTCCACCGTCTGTCTCCACCATCAACCCGTCTGTCTCCACTGTCTGTCTCCACCGTCACGCCGTCTGTCTCCACCATCAAGCCGTCTGTCTCCACCGTCTGTCTCCACCGCCTGTCTCCACCATCAAGCCGTCTGTCTCCACCGTCTGTCTCCACCGTCACGCCGTCTGTCTCCACCATCACGCCGTCTGTCTCCACCATCACGCCATCTGTCTCCACCATCATGCCGCTGTCTCCACCGTCTGTCTCCACCGTCTGTCTCCACCATCATGCCGCTGTCTCCACCGTCTGTCTCCACCGTCTGTCTCCACCATCAAGCCGTCTGTCTCCACCGTCTGTCTCCACCGTCTGTCTCCACCATCAAGCCGTCTGTCTCCACCGTCACGCCATCTGTCTCCACCGTCTGTCTCCACCGTCTGTCTCCACCGTCTGTCTCCACCGTCTGTCTCCACCGTCTGTCTCCACCGTCACGCCGTCTGTCAGACGCTTCCAGCTCAGTCTGCTACTAAATGTCAGTCATTGATTTCTCTGTAGTTTTGTCGTCGTACCGACTTCTCTTACTCAATTAACTCAACTAACATCGTCCATCATCAAATAAGATCATAGCGCCTCCTACAGGACAAAACTGATTCTACATCAACTCGGATTCTGACCAGTTCTTACTGTATACATGAAATGATAAAACCATCTCCGGCGATTGCAGTGCGGCAGGTCAGCTGCAGAGGTGTGTGGGTGTCATGTGAATGCAAATCCACCAGAGGGCGCACCAACTGCTTACGTACTCCATAAGTTTGAAAACCAAGCTAGCAACGTTTTTAGATCGGTGAGCAAATTACATCCAAACGACTGAAATCTGGAACAAATCGATTGTTCACTAAACACGCTGTGGCCTTGTACAAATATGTACATATACAGTACATATATGTACATATACAGTACATATATGTATATCGTCAGTCAGTCTGTCATGTAGTGAAACCTAAAGTCTTTGTGAGAATATATTAAAGTGTTGAAATGAAACAGTGATGGTGCAGAAAAGGAAAATGTTGTTCAACAAGCTACCAAAGGGATTACTAGACGCTTAAACGTGACGCTACTCATGTCATCAAGCTCGGTCGTCATGGAAACACGGTGCTCTTCTAGCTGGAACCTCGTTTATCCAGTGAAAGAAGGCTTGAACAGGAACCGAACTACGATGGGGCATGGTTTCATTTTGATTTCTACCATCAGGAGTCGGTGTCGTGTGAAAGCAACGGACCGGCTGAACAAACTGTGCAACGCAACTTTGATCTGAAATGGTCCAATGAGCTCTTATTGTGAAACTCCAACAGGATGACCAGCACCTCTAAAAACTACCATAGTTTCAACTCCATTGTTTACTTCGTTCAATTCTTCTTAGGAGTTTCCTTTTTTCGCGGTTGCGAGCCACGTAAACACGGAGCTTCCCGCGTTGCCATGCTCAGTCGCCACGGAAACACATGCTCCCGATGTTGTCATGGAAACATGACGGGCCTCATAATAAAAAAAATCGCTGTTGTTTATGAGAAACCATAAGAGGTTGTTGTTCTGCTTTTAATACATAATGTGGCGTCCCACAGGGATCCATTCTGGGACCACTGTTCTTCTTTTAATCTTGAACTGTAGCCACCGTTTTAAATCGTGGTCGTTATAAACCACATGGACGCTCCCGTCCTGCAGCTTCACTGGGAACACCAGGGTCGGTTTTTTTTTTTTTACTTTGCACTGTGGTGTAAATTTTCCTGAGCGGGTCGATTTGATTCAAAGCTCATGAATTATTCCTGCGTCTATGTCTGATAAACACCATCCTCCTCCTCCTCCTCTTCCTCACGGCCTTCATCAGCTGGGAGTTCAGTTACTCGCTGACAGGAAACGAGGCGCTCCCGGGGAAATCTCTGCCGGAGAAAACCGGAGCTTTCCTTTGGGAGTTCAGATCAAAATACCTTCAAACGGCTGAGGAAGCGGCGTGGGGGAGTTCACTGCTGCTGTGCTGCACTAAACTCACGTCATCCTGCTTCATGGTTACGTGACAAGTTGACGTATACAGAGAAGGAATCGCTGCTTAAAGGGCCATAGTCTGCAAAATCTACTTTAAAGGGTTTAACAATCGTCCCCATACCTGGACTGACGTCCCAGAAGTGAAGACAGTCTGTCCTCTCTGTCCCTGGCTTGTTTCAGGTTTTAAAAAGTGTGTTGCTCCAAGCAGCCAATCAGAAATCAAACCCTATATAGTGTCATCGGGGGTTCAGCCAATCCCAATCAAGGTAGGCCCTCCCTTTGACTCCTCCCACAATTAGGCAGCTCTGCTCTGGCACATGGCACCACGAGAGGAAGTACTTCCTCCTCTTCCCAAGATGGGCATGTGTGGGCGGAGCCAGTCCAGCTCACACAGACACAGCAGATTCTGAATGTAGCTCCTATGATCCAATATTCAAATGAGGAAAATCAAGGAGGAGCTAGAAACTTAGAATACTGAAGGTTTCTGGACCGACCAGACCAGGAGGAGGAGGAGGAGGACAGGAGGAGGAGGAGAACAGGAGGAGGAGGAGAACAGGAGGATGAGAACAGGAGGAGGAGGAGAACAGGAGGAGGAGAACAGGAGGAGGAGGGGGAGGAGGAGGAGAACAGGAGGAGGAGGAGAACAGGAGGAGGAGGAGAACAGGAGGAGGAGAACAGGAGGAGGAGGAGGAGGAGGAGGAGAACAGGAGGAGGAGGAGAACAGGAGGAGGAGGAGAACAGGAGGAGGAGAACAGGAGGAGGAGGAGGAGAACAGGAGGAGGAGGAGGAGGAGAACAGGAGGAGGAGGAGGAGGAGGAGGAGGAGGAGGAGAACAGGAGGAGGAGGAGGAGGAGGAGGAGGAGAACAGCAGGAGGAGGAGGAGGTGAACAGGAGGAGGAGGAGGTGAACAGGAGGAGGAGGAGGAGAACAGGAGGAACAGGAGGAACAGGAGGAGGAGGAGGATAAAGGTGCTTCATCATCCTTCATCACTCAGGAGGAACTTCAGTCGTTGATTTGAAGAGAAAGAAGTTCACTTACAACGAAAGATTTCAAACAAACTGTCCCCAAATGGTTTCTGGGTCAAAAACATAGTTTTAGATCAAAAGTTATAAAAACTTTATTTTATCTGGTTTTCATTTGATTTTAAAAATGTTTTACTCAGTTTCATTTTAACAATATTCACCATCTCTACGTAACACACACACACACACACACACACACACACACACACACACACACACACACACACACACACACACACACACACACACACACACACACACACACACACACACACACACACACACACACACATCCTTTTCTGCCGGTGAGTGTTTTCCTCTGAGACGACTTTTATTTTGTAAAACTGCTGCATGAAAGCAGCTGATGATGCTTCGGTTCTTGGTGCTGCGGTACGACCGCCACCAGCTGAGTCTGCTGGTTACAACATGGCTGCAGGCCGTCGTCATGGCAACATGAGACAAGCTAATGCTAACTGGAAGTCACTTTCAGAGGAAAGATTCACTGCTAATAAGTCGCATGGACACTTTAAAGAAGCAGCTTGTAGGACCAGCTCAGTAGGTAGAGCATCAGACTCTCAGTCTCTAGGTAGAGGGTTCATGTCCCCCGACCAGCTCAGTAGGAAGAGCATGAGACTCTCAGTCTCTAGGTAGAGGGTTCATGTCCCCCGACCAGCTCAGTAGGTAGAGCATCAGACTCTCAGTCTCTAGGTAGAGGGTTCATGTCCCCCGTCCAGCTCAGTAGGTAGAGCATGAGACTCTCAGTCTCTAGGTAGAGGGTTCATGTCCCCCGTCCAGCTCAGTAGGTAGAGCATCAGACTCTCAGTCTCTAGGTAGAGGGTTCAAGTCCCCCGACCAGCTCAGTAGGTAGAGCATCAGACTCTCAGTCTCTAGGTAGAGGGTTCATGTCCCCCGACCAGCTCAGTAGGTAGAGCATGAGACTCTCAGTCTCTAGGTAGAGGGTTCATGTCCCCCGACCAGCTCAGTAGGTAGAGCATGAGACTCTCAGTCTCTAGGTAGAGGGTTCATGTCCCCCGACCAGCTTAGTAGGTAGAGCATGAGACTCTCAGTCTCTAGGTAGAGGGTTCATGTCCCACGCCAGGCGCCACCTTCCTGTGGGCTCCTTAATGGTGCAATGTGATCTGGGTGACGGTGCTCAGACCCCACCACCCAGGAACTGATAAGAGTGAGAAGATGGATGGTTTTGAGTTGGTCCTGATTAGTTGGCATCATCATTGTTGTTGTTGTTGTTGTTGTTGTTGTTGTTGTTGTTGCAGCATAAATCTTGTAATAGTTGTTTTTCTTTGGTCTGCAGCTTCTCGTCCGGTTCCATGCCGGTGCAGAGGACTCAGTGGGCCTGCGGCTGCTGCACCTTCCTGAACGCCGCCGGTGCCCCCCGCTGTTCAATCTGCGAGGCGCCCCGGCGGCGGCCCGGCGCCCCCTGGCTGTGGCCCGGGCCGGGCGGAGACGCCCCGGGCTGGTCCTGTCCTCGCTGCACGCTGGCCAACGGCCCCGGCAGAGCCGCCTGCTCGCTGTGCGGCTACGCCGGCGCTCCGGACCTCGCCTCCGCCTCTGAGCAGCCGCGGCCGCAGCGCTCCAGCAGCTGCTCCGGCCACCTGGGGGCGCCATCCCGACAGGGCCGGGAGAAGGACAGCCTGGTGTGGGAGTGTTCCCGCTGCACGCTGCAGAACACCCCCACCTCCATGTCCTGCTCCGCCTGCGGGGGGCCGCGGAAACTCTCCCTGCCACAGATCCCCGCCGACTTCCTGCTGAGGCCCGAGGAGGGCCACCAAACCGTGACCCCGCCCCCACCGCTGCCGCTGCCGCCGCCGACACCGCCACCGCCACCGCCACCGCCACCACCGCCACCGCCTGAAGCTGCAGCCACGGCACTGTCCCTCTCCATCTCCGCCCGAGGAGAGAGTCTCCCTGTGGAGACGTTGCACCACAACCCGGTGCCCTGCAGCCGGCGGGAGGTCCCTCCCCCCCCGGACCTCAGACCGGCCCCCGCCCCTCCTCACCTGCCGCCTCAGCCCGAGAGGAGGCTCAGCATCCTGAAGGAGGAGCCGTCCCCGCTGTCGCCCGCCTCCGACTCCTCCCTCTCGTTCCCCCCCGTGGCCGAGGAGTGGGCGTGTCCGGCGTGCACGCTCATCAACCAGGCGAGAGCCGGCCACTGCGGCGCCTGCCACACCTCGCAGGTGCGGCCAGCGGCGGTGGCTCCCTGCAGGAAGGAGAGCCGCCTGGTGGAGGCGCAGCGTCAGAGCGACGAGGGCGAGGCCAAGGAGCTGTGGGAGAACATCGTCAGCTTCTGCAGGGAGGTTCGTACCATAGCTGGGGGGTGGGGGGTGGGGGGGTCTGTATTTTTGTATTTTAAGGCATTTTTTATTTGTGCTGTTTCCACGTTATTGTCTATATTCAATATTCGGACTATTTTTAACACAAAATTATTGACTTTACATTTTTGAACCAAACATTATTTTCAACAACTTTTCAACGGAACAATTAATGAGAACGTCTGAACATTTTAACTCAAGATTTTAAAGTTTGACCTGTGACATTTAAAGATTTCGGTAATATTTGATGGTATTTCCTACATTTCATATGGACACTTCCACAGTAATCCGACGACTTGCTCTCAGCAGAAGGCGTTTTGTGTTTTTCAGAACTTGGTGACGTTCGTGGACGACAGTTTCCCGCCGGGTTGGCGGTCGGTGGGTTTCCCGCCTGACGACAGCGTGCAGCAGCGAATCAGGAAGTGGCTCCGCCCCCAGGAGATCAGCTGCAGCAGCGTGCGGGAGCGTGCCGTGCGCTGGTCCGTGTTCCGCACGCCCAGACCCTCCGACATCCTGCAGGGGCTTCTGGGTAACTGCTGGTGAGCTCCGGAAGGCAGTTAGTTACTTAGTAACTCCATTACTTTTAAAGAAGTAACTCGTAACTAATTAAGTATTCAGCTAATGTGTCACAACACTAAAATAATACAAGTACATGGGCAGGTAATCAGCTACCTGCTGGGTTCTGATTGGTTCCTGTGCAGGTTCCTGAGCGCCCTGGCGGTTCTGGCTGAGCGCCCGGAGCTGGTGGAGAAGGTGATGGTGACCCGCTCGCTGTGCACCGAGGGAGCCTATCAGGTGCGGCTGTGTAAAGATGGATCCTGGGTCACGGTGCTGGTGGACGACATGCTGCCGTGTGACGAGAACGGACACCTGCTCTTCTCCCAGGTACTGACGCCACGACGCCGCGACGCCACGACGCCATGACGCTCTGACGCCACGACACCGTGACGCCACGACGCCGTGACGCCATGACGCCATGACGCTCTGACGCCACGACGCCGTGACGCTCTGACGCCACGACGCTCTGACGCCACAATGCCACACCTTGACGCCACGCCCTGATGTCACAACATCACAACACTTTCGACGCCACGACGCCGTGACGCAGTGAAACCATGCAGCGGGATCAGAACCTGTCCGGGCGGGACGCCACACTGACTCATACTGCTAATCACATTGGATTACATTAGATTACACTGGATTAGATTAGATTAGATTACAGTAAATTACATCAGATTACACATTTACATTTAGTTTGGAGCAGATTATGTTATGGATTATAATACTTTATATGAGATTATATTAGAAAATATGGTATTCTATTAGATGAGTGTATAATAATTCTAATCCCCCCCCCCCAGGCCCAGCGGCGGCAGCTCTGGGTGGCCCTGATAGAGAAAGCCTTGGCGAAGCTTCACGGCTCGTACTTCGCCCTGCAGGCGGGCCGAGCCATCGAGGGGCTCTCCACCCTGACAGGGGCTCCCTGCGAGTCGCTGGCCCTCCAGCTCAGCGCCACCAACCCCAAAGAGGAGCCCATCGACACCGACCTGATCTGGGCCAAGATGCTGAGCTCCAAGGAGGCTGGGTGAGGACACACTGAGACCTGGTCCTGGTCCTGGTCCTGGTCCTGGTCCTGGTCCTGGTCCTGGTCCTGGTCCTGGTCCTGGTCCTGGTCCTGGTCCTGGAGAACTGGTTGTTTTAGAGTCCTCTTTTACTTCCTGGTTAATAAACTGTCATGATGCTCCACGCTTCTGGTTTCAGGATGTTCCAATGACTCAGCAGCACCACCCAGTGGACAAAAGTGTCACTACTGAAACTGACTGATTGCACTTTTAAAGAATCGTGCCAACAACCTGACACCAGGTCCAGCTTGGTCACACTGACTGTTTGACTGTTTGCCTCCAGGTTCCTGATGGGTGCGTCCTGCGGCGGAGGCAACATGAAGGTGGACGACTCGGAGTACGAGTCTCTGGGTTTACGTCCTCGACACGCCTACTCCGTCCTGGACGTGCAGGACGTGGACGGCCACAGGTGGTGCTTTGATCAGGAGACCAGGATAATAATAACAATTAGTTACTTATTGATTTGGTGTCACATGATCCAAAAACGGAAACAAGTTCAATTAAAATAGTGTAAAAATCGGTCGATTGGTCCATTGATCGGTTGGTCTATTGTTCCATTGGTCTATTGGTCCATTGGTCCATTGATCGGTTCGTCTATTGGTCCATTGGTCCATTGGTCCATTGATCGGTTGGTCCATTGATCGGTTGGTCCATTGATCAGTTGGTCCATTGGTCCATTGATCGTGGTTCTGCTGGTTGCAGACTCCTGCAGCTAAGGAACCCATGGGGCCGGTTCTCCTGGACCGGGTCCTGGGCCGACCACTGGCCCAGCTGGCCTCCTCAGCTGAAGAAGGAGCTGTGTACGCAGCGAGCAGAGGACGGCCTCTTCTGGATGGACTTCTGGGACTTCATCAGGTGGATCCAGATCAGAACAGTCAAGCTTCAGGTGCTGTTTCTCTCAAGTTTGAGGAGAAGTCCTTTTTAAAATGAAGGTGTGTCCGTCTCGCAGGTACTTTGACTCGGTGGACATCTGTAAGATTCACTCTGACTGGCAGGAGGTTCGAGTCCCGGGAGTGTTTCCCCGAGGAGCTGACGTCCCGCTGACCGTGGTGTCCATCACCGTGCTGGAGAGGACGTCGGTGGAGCTGGCGTTGTTCCAGCAGGGCAGCAGGTGGGAGGTGGAGCCGAGCCAGGGGGGTGGGGCCACACTCTTTAGCTCCTGGTCCCCGTAGAACGTCTGTGAACGCGGAAGTTCAATCAGTTAGCGGCAGGAAGAGGCTGTGCTGTTGACCTTTGACCTCTCCGGTGCGCGGCAGGCGGTGCGACGCCGCGGAGAGCCACCTGCTGGACCTGTGTGTGCTGCTGTTCCGGGCGTCCTTCGACCGCTCGGGCGCTCTGACGCTGGGCCGGCTGCTGGCTCACAGTCGGCGCTCGGTGCGCAGGTTCGTGGGCTGCGACGTGATGCTGGAGCCGGGCGAGTACGCCGTCCTCTGCTGCGCCTTCAACCACTGGCACAGCTCCGGGTCCGGCGGCGCAGGTAGGAGGTTCTGAACCTGGAGGGACTCGTCTGATCAGCTGCTTCATGGGAAAAGAGAAACAAACTCAAATCTTTGGTTTAATTGTTAATGTTTTTAATCATTTGCAGAATTTCCTTTAGTGTTTTTGCTTTTTCTGTTTGTTTTTTTCAGTTTATCTTGTTAGATTGTAGATTTTTGCATTTCTTGCTTATGATTGTTTGAAACAGGTTTAATATTTACTTCACTCATGAAATCATTTATTCATTTTAAAAATCCAAGCTTTCATTTATTTATTCATTCTATATATTACATTTTTCCATTTCTTTCTTTATTTTTACTTTTATTTTATTTCACTATTTTGTTTATTGGTCACTTTCACCTTTTTAGTTTTTTTACTGATGAAACTAAAGTTTCTGAAAGGCAGCAGCAGAAGTTGTGAACATGAAGACATGAGAAGGTTTTGTCCCCCCCCCCCCCCCCCCAGCCGGCTGCAGGCGCTCCGAGCCGCCCGGCTACATGTTGGCGGTCTACAGCTCCAGACTGGTGATGGTGGAGCAGGTCACCGCCTCCAACACCGCCATCGCCGACGCCGTCATCCAGCTGGCAGAAACCAAAGGAGAGCGACACGAGGTAAAGACCTGCGGGGGGGGACGGGGGACGGGGGGGACAGATGGTCTCATCTGTGTCTGTGTGTCTCAGGGTCGAGAAGGCATGACCTGCTACTACCTGACCCACGGGTGGGCGGGGCTTATCGTCATGGTGGAGAACAGACACCCTCGACATCACCTGCATGTCTCGTGTGACTGCAGTGACAGTTTCAACGTGGTGTCGACACGCTGCAGCCTGAAGACAGTGGACAGCATCCCGCCACTGCACAGGTTCATCCATTCATCCACTGTCCTGTTCATCCATTCAACCACTGTCCTGTCCATCCATTCATCCACTGTCCTGTTCATCCATTCATCCACTGTCCTGTCCATCCATTCAACCACTGTCCTGTTCATCCACTGTCCTGTCCATCCATTCAACCACTGTCCTGTTCATCCACTGTCCTGTCCATCCATTCATCCACTGTCCTGTCCATCCATTCATCCACTGTCCTGTTCATCCATTCATCCACTGTCCTGTCCATCCATTCATCCACTGTCCTGTTCATCCATTCATCCACTGTCCTGTTCATCCACTGTCCTGTCCATCCATTCATCCACTGTCCTGTCCATCCATTCATCCACTGTCCTGTTCATCCATTCATCCACTGTCCTGTCCATCCATTCATCCACTGTCCTGTCCATCCATTCAACCACTGTCCTGTTCATCCATTCATCCACTGTCCTGTCCATCCATTCATCCACTGTCCTGTTCATCCATTCATCCACTGTCCTGTTCATCCACTGTCCTGTTCATCCTTTCATTCCGGCGTCCCCCCCAGACAGGTGTTGGTGGTCTTGTCTCAGCTGGAGGGAAACGCTGGATTCTCCATCACTCACAGACTCGCCCACCGTAAAGCCGTCCAGTCGTCTCTGGGGAACTGGAGTCCCTCCAAGGCGTCGCACAGTCCGGCTCTGAGCCCGGAGACCGCCGGTCTGCACCGGCCCCGCCCACTATGACCCCCCTGTCCTCCAGGTGACCTCCAGGTGACCTCCAGGTGACCTCCAGACCGTAAAGGCTCCGTCAGTCGACGATGTCCCACAATCACACCTTCCTCCTCGTGGAGCTTCTAGAGACGTTTCCTCCAATCAGAGCTGCTTGTGGCAGAAACAACGTCTTGACATTTTTATCTTTTCATTTAAAAAGGACTTTCTACCACTAGAGGGCGCATGTTCATAGAAATAGAAGAACAGAATGTGACATATCAACGCACTCGCTGCAGATTGTTTTTTTATGCTTTGATTTGGTGGTTCATGCGCCACATCCTGGAATCACAGCTCGTCACTTTATTAAGACCAAACAGAGGTGGAGGATTCCAGATTGAAATAGTTTCACATTATGTTGAATCTGCTGCAGCGACCCAATGCACCGTCTGGTGGTAGAAAGTGGTATTACAGGCCTGATTGGACTAAATAACCTCAGGAGATTTTGTCCCGTGAGACATTTGATTCCTGCCTTCAGAGTGACTCTGACTCCAGGAAACAGACGAGATGTTAGAAACCTCATGATGCACTTTATATCTCACATCAGGTCGAACACCCGGCGTGCAGTCTGTCCTGCTCACTAGCGTCCAGTCTCTGTGTTCCAGTGTCCTAGATTAGAGACCTGCAGAGGGAATGTATTAGCACTTTATGAACATGCTGGATTAGTTTCCATCAAACGGAACAAAAACTTCCTCAAGTGAAACTATGCAAGTGTTTGAATCCTGATGAACGTCTGGCTCCTGGTTCTCAGTATTTACAGGGTAGGCCAGAGGTTTTGCTGTAGTTAGTGTTTTGTTTTGTTTTTTAACCTTCAGGTAGGTTCAGCCGGGGTTAGGGTTAGGGTTAGGTTTAGGTTTTAGCACTTTGTACAGAGAGAAGAGAAACAATAAAAAATGTTTGAAATTAAGCATGAAGTGTCTGGTATTTATTTCAATGATTAATATAACTCACAAACACACACTCACACATGAGTCTGCTTTTCTATTACGATTTAGGTTTTTAAACTAAATTACATTGATTGTTACTATTATTTCATTTAATGTGTGACTTCTTGTAAAATCTTCTTTACAGGGGATTTTGTTAATTTTCTGTTTTTTGTTTTATGGCAAAAGTTAATTCTAAAAAAAAAAGTTCCTTTTAATGATTTATTTATTTTAATCGTTTTGTCCACTAGGAGGCAGCACAACCTTAAAAAAAGCTTTACCCTCTTCCTCCGAACGTCAGGCTTCACACTGACAATGGATCTCAAGACCGCGGAACAATAATGATAAATGGAGTTAAAACTATAACAAATAAAATTCCAAAACGATTAATTGATTGGTTCTGGTGACTTCCTGGACGATCGTATTTATTAGGAAATGTCGTTCTTGTGGGAGAACATGCAAGCCAAAGTGTAAATGATCAGGTTTTACATTTTTGTTTTATGAATAATTGTGAGTCATGAATTTCAAAACCTCAAAACCATGAAGAGTGATGAGAGATTTAAAAAAAATGGTAGTAAGAAATTGTGAACATTTTAACGATCATGAATTTCAATAAAACGGTCGTAATCTCACCCACACCCTGCCCCGCCTGCTAAAGACTTTCTAATCTCTAGAATAATCTGCAGAAACATCATGATCTTCATTATAAAACTGTTTATTCCATTTTGTTTGACAACTGTTGCATCACAAGTTACAGTGTGGAGAAGCTCATTGAGGTGCAGAGTCTGGAGGAGGGATCAAGTCTCTTCTCGCCCAACGTGTGCCCTTGAGCAAGGCGCTCAATCCCAGAATCTTCTAGTAAAATAACTTGTGATTCACCCAGTGTGTCTCCTCATTGTGCATTCTGAAAAGATTCTCCCCGGAGCTTCAGCTGGGAGGACAAAATGTGATCTTTATCAAATCAAACGATCAGAGTCGATGGAAGCAGCAGCAGCGTTTTATATCATCAAGTCCCAAACAAACCTGTTCAATACCATGACATCAACAAAACAAACAAAAAGATGATCCAGTGTTGACATTTTAAATCTTTATCACAAAATAGGACAATATTTGTAGCCAGTAAGATCGAGTGATTTCTTTTTTCCCTTCGAGTCATGACTCGGCAAAAACCCGTTTCAACTAAAAAGGTGCTCTCAAAGGAAATCACAGTACAAAATAAAAAAAAAATAAAAAAAAACCTCTACAAGAGGGTTCACCTCTGATTTTCAGGAAATTTTTTCTCTTGTCATGACTGTTAAAAAAAAAAAAAAAAAAAAAAAAGAACACCATAATGGACAAACACATTTTTGCTGAGTCATGACAAAGCAGTTCATTAAATAAAAAGGAACAGTGGAAATAATCACAAAAACTACAAGTCCGAGGCCATCTACAGATGCAAGGGTTCACTTCTACTTTTCAGGATTTTAACCTTGAGTCATGACTCATCATAAACGTGTTATGTGTAGTTTTTTGGGATGAGTCATGACTCAGAAAAAATCGGTTCCTTAAATAAAAAAAGGTGATATCAAAGTGAATCACGTTGAAAATCAATAAAACTCCACAGGATGGCTCACCTCTAATTTTTAGGATATTTTTCCTGTTGTCATGAGTCAGCAAAAAAGTGTTCACCACAAAGAGTGAGTAAATCCAGATGAATCCACAGTGGAAGTCATTATCTCAACATAGTCATAATGTCTTAATCAAACACAGGAGTCCTCAATTTTCCCTCACAATTAATGACTCAGCAAAAAAAAAAGTGCAGTCAGTGTGAATCACAATTGAAATAAATACAAAAACTCAAAGCCTTCAGCTAATTGGCACCAACATTGAAAACACAGATGGCAGTTTGTTATGATGTACTTTTTTGGGATGAGTCATGACTCAGTAAAAATCTGGTGCATTAACTGAAACGGTACCACCAAAGTGAATTACAGCATTAAAAATCTCTACAAGCCTTAGGTTAAGTACAGGGAAGAGGCTTCGCCTCTAATTTTCAGGATTTCTTCCTCTAGTCATGACTCGGTAAGACTGGTTGTATGTGTTATGGAGTTCTTCACACAGCACTATTTATGCCCGAGTCATGACTTATCAAAAATCTGTTCATTAAATAAAAAGGTGCCATCAAAGTGAATCACAGTGACAATAAATAAAAACTCTACAAGAGGGTACCCCTCAAATTTTCTTTAGTCATGACTCAGCAAAACATATGTTCACCAGATAAAGGTAGTATATGCTGATGAAACCAGAGTGGAAACAAAGTCTTTAGCTCACCATGTCTATAATGTCTTGTTCAAATTCAGGAGTCCTCGATTCTCCCGACAAGTAATGACTCAGCAGAAAAGTGCAGTCAGAGTGAATCACAATGGAAATATATAGAAAAGCCTAATTGGCGCTTTTTTTTTGCCTGAATCATGACTAATCAAAAATGTGTTAATTAAATAGAAAATCGCCATCAAAGTGAATCACATTGAAAACAAATACAAAACCTCTTGAAGCCGTCAGGTAATGAAAACTCAGACGATGGTTGTAGCGTGAAGTCGTCTCCCCCCCCCCCCCCCCACACCACCAAGGAATGCCACCCTTCCAGTTGAGTGTCACTCCAACACCGCCAGAGTCGATGTGAAACCACTTGGCGAGAGCGACACGCGTCACTCGCCGACTTCTCGGATGTCTCACGACTTCATTCCCAACTGACCTCGATTCCCTTTTTAAAACGAAGGCTGTTCCACAGCATCCGACCCCCCCCCCCCCCCCCCCCCCTCCCCCGTCTCACCATCCCAGTAAAAATCAGGTCGGTGGTGTTATTCAAGGAATGTTTCTCTCTTGCGCTCTGGCTTCAAGGCAGGATTTGCACCGACGTCCAATCAAAGCGGCCGTCCTAAAGTGCTTCTGAAGCTTCCTGTTTCCGTAAAAATAAACCGTCAAATCAAGCGGGAGTTAAAATCAAAACTCGTCTGGCGTCTACTTGGTGAACCGTCCCAGACTGGACGTCCCTTGCAGCGGCTTCTTCTGGCTCTGGTGGTAGCGACGCAGCACGAAGTCGTAGTTCGCCGTGGTGGACATGGCGTAGAAGACGTTGGCTTTGTCTGGGATCAGCAGCTCTGGAGACAAACAGTTTGAGAAAAAGTGGAACTGAGAAGTGGAACGGCTGCTTTAGTCCGGGCTCATGAAAGAACAAAATGGTGGAACGCTGGAACACAGACTGTGTGAATAAACCACCGGGCCGCCACTGGGGGGCGCCAAAGAGCCCGAGATGAGACGCAATTGAGTGCAGGCGTGTTAACTCAAGGGCCACATACAGTCCAATTAACCTTTGGCTAAGCCCCGCCCCCGGATGCAAACGAACCAATAGTATTCAACAACCAACAGCCGACTGATTATTTTTACGTCACAAATGTCCGAATGTCCCACGATGTTTTGCGCGGTATCCTGAAAGGTTCAACCTGGGGCTTTATTTGATCCTATTTCCAAAACAAAACATGGACAAACTGAATTAAAGTGTGAGGCAGAACGCACAAACTCAACTAGAAACAAGAACGTCTACGTTTGTTCTAGAGTAACGCGATGTCTTTTCTGATCTTAGCAATACTCGTCGTACAATATCAATCAGCCCGATGACCACTAGAGGGCCGCGCCGCTAGCGTCATGCTGTTGATCCTCACTAACCCTCCCCCACCAGGTAAACTCACCCTCCACTCAACAATCTGTTGTGGTTTTGAGCTGCGACGACTTGTCGGAGTTAGTAACTGTAACTAAAGGGGCGGAGCTTAGCCAAAGGTCGATTTCATCTCAAGAGGACCGGACCTGTAAAATAGTGCCTTTAAATCTAAACCTGACACTTTTTGCTGTGGCGGCGCAGAGGATACGTGATGTCGATGTTTCATAAACTCAAACGGTTCCAACATGAAGCCTGGACGGTGAAATGTCCCTAAGAACTGTTGCATTGTGGGAGTTTTTACACCCTGACAACATATATTGTCATTTCTTTGAGGCTCATGGCAGCATCAGCGATATCTCAGCGTCGTGTTGCTACTCTTAAGAAATCTGTTAAAATTTGTGAAATTGTTCTAATTTGCTCGTCGGTCTGGCGGCCATGTTGGAGGGGGAATCGTCTGGGTTCAGGGTTTAGTCTGGCGGCCATGTTGGAGGGGGAATCGTCTGGGTTCAGGGTTTAGTCTGGCGGCCATGTTGGAGGGGGAATCGTCTGGGTTCAGGGTTTAGTCAGGCGGCCATGTTGGAGGGGGAATCGTCTGGGTTCAGGGTTTAGTCTGGCGGCCATGTTGGAGGGGGAATCGTCTGGGTTCAGGGTTTAGTCTGGCGGCCATGTTGGAGGGGGAATCGTCTGGGTTCAGGGTTTAGTCTGGTGGCCATGTTGGAGGGGGAATCGTCTGGGTTCAGGGTTTAGTCTGGCGGCCATGTTGGAGGGGGAATCGTCTGGGTTCAGGGTTTAGTCTGGCGGCCATGTTGGAGGGGGAATCGTCTGGGTTCAGGCTGAAGTCTGGCGGCCATGTTGGAGGGGGAATCGTCTGGGTTCAGGCTGAAGTCTGGCGGCCATGTTGGAGGGGGAATCGTCTGGGTTCAGGGTTTAGTCAGGCGGCCATGTTGGAGGGGGAATCGTCTGGGTTCAGGCTGAAGTCTGGCGGCCATGTTGGAGGGGGAATCGTCTGGGTTCAGGCTGAAGTCTGGCGGCCATGTTGTCATTCTAACGTTTGAGAAGAAATGAGAGGAAGGAAGTTTGAATGAGGAAGAGAAAGCGAGTGCTGACCTCTCTCCGGGGAGATGACCTGCGTCAGCGTGAAGTCCTGCAGCCTCAGGTGCTCCAGGTGATGCTTCTCCAGCGCTCGCTGGATCACCTGAGCCGTCTTGTCCTGGCTGGTCAGCTGGAAGGCAGAAGGAGTCGAGAGCGTTTTGTTTAGAAAGTCAGCTGAAACGTGGGAGAGGCTCTGAGACCGACTCCTGAAGACCACCTGAGCAGGTCGAATTATACAATCCACCACAAAAAGGGATCAAACTTTGTATAAATATTTCTCATTAATTTGCTGCTTGATGAGATAAAAATTCATCACAAAATGTGGTGATAATATTAAAAAGTGAAGAGAAAATAATTTTGAAAAATATTGCAGAGCTTAAAAAAAATGTACCGAGATAAAAACATGATAAAAGAAAATAAATGCTATTAAAAAGATTTAAATCAAAATTGTATAACTTTGCGTTTTTATTCATTCTATTCAATATTTTAATGCAGCTTATAATTATTTTATTATTATTAGCATTAGTATTATTTGAAAAATATTTCAGAGCTTGAACACAAAAAGGTCAATCAACTAAAATAAAAATAAAAACCTGGTAAAAGCCTAAAAAGAAGTAAGAATATTTGTAAGAATATTTCAGAGCGAGAAAAAAAGAATCAACTAAAAGAAAAACATGGTAAAAGGTGAAACAATGGAAAGAATTATAAGGATTATAATATTCCATTTTAATTTGTATCACAGCATTAAATCAATTTAAGTTTATATTTCAATGTATGGTTTTATTATCAAAAATAGTTCAGAGCTTAAAAAAATGAATCAACTAAAATAAAAGAATTCCATTAAAACATTTGAAGAACATTTTTATAACTTAGCATTCTTATCATTTTAATCATCATCATTATAATTCTACTAACGAACATGATCATCTTCATTGACAACATTACGGTCATTACTGGGACGAGTATTATTTGAGTCAGAGGGGTTTTCAGTACTCTCTTATACTCCAGTACTCACCAGGATGCTCTTGTACATGTTTCCGTTGTGGTGTCCGAGCTCCACGCTGACTCGGACGATGCAGGAGTCGGCGACCTGCCGGTTGTAGAGCGGCAGCGACGTCATGGACACCGAGCGCTTGTGGTGGCAGATCTGAGCTTTGGGCCGCACGGCGCCGCCGTCTGACGAGGAGGAGGTGGGCGGAGTCGGCGAGTCGGCGGACGAAGCAGCTGAGGAGGGGGAGGAGGAGCAGGACGAGGCGGAGGAGAAGGCCTCGGACACGTTGGTGCAGGAGCCGTGGAAAGACTGAAGGTGAGAAAGAGGAGGAGGAAACGCTGAGGTCAGCGTTTTAGTCTCCGTGTTCCCGGGAAGGTTTGGTTTACACAACGTCTTCCAGGGAAAATGGAAAACTTTCCTCGCACTTTGGGGAAGGTGGGGGTTTACACAACAACGGTGCTCAGAGTCACCAACGAATGCTCCAACTTGGTCTCCATGGAAACGGAGGATCACTTTTCAACAGGACAACGACATCTTTAGTGTTTCTGTTTTTAAAACGTTGCTGTATAAACGCAAAACTTTTCTGAAATGAAAACGAGTTTTCACTTGAAACCTTGACGTGCGAACGGGACCTTCGTCACAGTGCCAACTAGTGGCCAAATGCGAAAACTACATCAGTTTTCAGGATTTCAGAAGAATTCCACGTTTACACAGAACCGCGTAGACACTCGTGACGGAGGATAACAGCCACAGTTTACCCTCATCCTGATGGAGCCGCCCGACGGAGGGCAGGACAGGTCGTCCATCTCAGATCCACTGGATCCAGAGGAGGAAACACTGATCTGATCCGGAGGAAGCTTCTTCAAGCCGTCTGTTACAGTCAGGAGGCTGAAGGAGGAAACATGAACAGCTTCACACCTGTCATATGGTTCCTATGGACACGTTATGCAACACACATACACACACACACAGACAGACAGACAGACAGACAGACAGACAGACAGACAGACAGACAGACAGACAGACAGACAGACAGACAGACAGACAGACAGACAGACAGACAGACAGACAGACAGACAGACAGACAGACAGACAGACAGACAGACAGACAGACAGACAGACAGACACACACACACACACACACACACACACACACACACACACACACACACACACACACACACACACACACCCCCGTGCTGTCTGCAGGGGTGTGTTCACAGTCAAATGCTCACACGACGTGTGTTTGAATATGGAAATGCGTGGCGATGACTCACGAGGAGAGTTTCTTGCTGAGCGTTCGGTGGCTCCAGGAGGTCGGCGAGCACAAGTCGACGGGCGGCTCCAGCTGCCTCGACAACTCGTAGCTGCACACAAACAACTCATTTTTACAACCGTGTGGACGGATCAGCCTGATCCCCGCTGGAGGCAAAGGTCCAGAGCTCAATGTAAAGAATCCTCCTGCATGGAGGAGATCAGGAGTCCAACACATCCAGTATCAATCAGGACGATACGAGGACCGAACAGGAAGATTTACTTAGAAACAGTCACATTGGACAGCAACTCTCAGATGAAATGATTATTTTAACTGTCCTGGTGGCTGCGCCCTCGCGTCGCCCATCACTTTCTCCACTTCACCAGGTCGCCTCATTCAGTCTTTAGCATTCACTGTGAGGTCGCCCAGTTTTTCTGTGTCGTCCATCTTTGCCGCCCCGACAGCCCGGCGCTGGGAGCTCTGGCTCTTCCTCCCTTCATGAGATCAATAAAACCTCACACCCTCATTCTCACCTGCCCTCCTCTGCATCGTGTTGAAATTCACTTTCTTTTGTTCGGGCTGCGTTTCAGTTCGTTCACCTAACGTGTCCCCAGACTGCAGCAAACCTTCAGCATTTCTTAGAAAATATTCTACAATAAAACCCCTGAAGTGTCTCATTATTCCACATGTAGAGTCAACAGAAGGCCTTCAGGGATTACGTAACGCCTGGACGCCTGGAGCTCTGAGCTCCTCCACTTGTGATCATATCGTGTGTGTTAATGGTTGTGTGTTTGGGGGGTGGGGGGGTGGGGGGGTGGGGTTCACCTCTCCTGGTCAGTGAGCAGTTTGTGTTCCTGCAGCCAGGCGGCGACTCGGTGGTGAAGTGGGAGGCTGTACAGGGAGCAGGAGGCCTGCAGCGCTCGGATCTGTGAGAGGACGTCAAACTCCTGCCAGAAGAACAAAAAACCAAAGACCAAGCTGTGAGACGGACGACGGCACGTCTCCGTCCTCTGGTGTTACTGTTCAAAAGCTCTGGCGTGTTTGTAGAATGACAGATTCAGGAATGTGTCAGACGCTTCATGTTTTCACCTCAGAGGGTGAAAATGAAAGACAGAACATGGCGAGTAATGTGGAGAGACACTCACCCTCCTCCTCTTCTCAAAGTTTATGAGTCCGCCCTGAGAAAACAAGCGCATTGTTCACATTCACTGCTCCATCGGCTTTCACAATCAATAATACTTGGAAAAATACATAGAAAAGCAGTTCAAGAGTTCAGAAGACAAAGAGGACGCTGTCATAAGCAAGAGGCTGTGTGGATACAGATGTCATTTCATATCAGTGAGACGATGAGAGGGAGAGAAGAACCATTGGAACACATCAGATTTGTTTAGTGGCTCTTCCTGTTGTCACCGCTGAGGAGCCACTGCACCGCGGACTGCTCGGCTTCCTACATTTGGAGACAATGAAAACTACTAAATACTGGAAGAAGTACCTCCAGAGTGTCGGGCAGGGCCGTGTCCAGCATGGTGAGGACGGTCAGGTACGTGCCCAGGTAAGGAACCACCCCGCTGGAGGAGCTCTGCAACAAGACCACATATCAACCGTCTCCTTTAAAAGCAGATCCTCTTTTATGACTGAAATCTGCTTCAGCCAGTTCTGTGGCTTCAGATTACAACCCGGGAGAATGTAGTATGACTCATGACAGTCCCCGCTGCTCTATTATTACTGTCCTGTAATCCGGGTGATCCAGGCCATTTGAAACTTGTTGAGAGCCGAGCCATGCTAAAGATAGGCCCGGGCCTCTGCCATGCCACAGATACTCCACCCACTGCTCAGGGGCAGAGTCAG
Organism: Lipophrys pholis; assembly: GCF_963383615.2. Classification (NCBI taxonomy): domain Eukaryota; kingdom Metazoa; phylum Chordata; class Actinopteri; order Blenniiformes; family Blenniidae; genus Lipophrys; species Lipophrys pholis. The sequence goes on from NC_137647.1 coordinate 740,261, forward strand.
CTCTCTGGTGGCCTTCTTGTAGTACGAGAAGTACTGTGCAAACCTAAAACACCCTCAGAGGACAAGTTTGTGTTATAAGGTAAGAGAGGGCCACAAAGCTTCATTTCAGATCCCAAGAACATTTGGAAAATGTCCTGAGAACATCCCAAGAACACTGCGAGAACATTACAAGAACACTGAGAGAACGTTACAAGAACACTGAGAGAACGTTACAAGAACACTGCGAGAACATTACAAGAACACAGAGAGAACGTTACAAGAACATGGCGAGAACGTCCCAAGAGCGACGCGAGAACGTCCCAAGAGCGACGCGAGAATATTCCGTAAATGTCCTGAGGGCGTCCCCACAACGCCCCAACCACCCCTCCTCAGCATCCTGACAACATTCAGAAAACGCCCCCATAGCATCTCAACAGCATCCTGAGAGAACGTCCGCGGAGGATCCAGAGAACGTCCGCGGAGGATCCAGAGAACGTTGCGTAAGCGTCGTGAGAGCGTTGCCAAAAAGCATTGCGAGAACACCCCGAGAGAACGTCCTGGGAACAATCAGATCATGCCGCAAGATCATCAAGAGAGCATTGTGAGAACGTTCCGACAAACCCGCTCAGCATCCCGAGAACATTGAGAAAACATCCCTTCAGGGGTGGGCGGAGCCTCACCATCTGCCGGGGGAGGGGACAGCGCTTGGACATCTTGGGAGAACCGTTGTCCACAGACGTTTGGCCGCCGTCCTGTAGAACACATACAGTGAAACTCAGCTCAGAGAAACCAGAACCCAACAAAATGGAAACACAGAAACAGAACGGCCTCTTTCACAGTTCTTGAGCCCCGGATGATATTTCATTGAGGTTTTTGGATTATTGAAGAGATTCATTGTTGTTAACGTAAATTATTTGAGATGTGCAACATGTGTCTCTGCAGGAATGTCCAGAGTGGCTGATCAGGAGGACTGGGACAAGTCCAGACTTTTTTTATTGAATTTTTTTTTTACAGCACTTGTGTTGAAGTAAATTTTCATTACGAAGAAACCCTGACTTGCAATGAATTGGAAATCTTAGAGTGTTTCTCTAGAGGAGGAGTGTTTCTCTAGAGGACGAGTGTTTCTCTAGAGGAGGAGTGCTTCTCTAGAGGAGTGTTTTTCTAGAGGAGTGTTTCTCTAGAGGAGGAGTGTTTCTCTAGAGGACGAGTGTTTCTCTAGAGGAGTGTTTCTCTAGAGGAGGAGTGTTTCTCTAGAGGACGAGTGTTTCTCTAGAGGACGAGTGTTTCTCTAGAGGAGTGTTTCTCTAGAGGACGAGTGTTTCTCTGGAGGACGAGTGTTTCTCTGGAGGACGAGGAGTGTTTCTCTAGAAGAGGAGTGTTTCTCTAGAGGGGTGTTTCTCTAGAGGGGTGTTTCTCTAGAGGACGAGTGTTTCTCTAGAAGAGGAGTGTTTCTCTAGAGGGGTGTTTCTCTAGAGGAGTGTTTCTCTAGAGGAGGAGTGTTTCTCTAGAGGAGGAGTGTTTCTCTAGAGGACGAGTGTTTCTCTAGAAGAGGAGTGTTTCTCTAGAGGACGAGTGTTTCTCTAGAAGAGGAGTGTTTCTCTAGAAGAGGAGTGTTTCTCTAGAGGAGTGTTTCTCTAGAAGAGGAGTGTTTCTCTAGAGGAGTGTTTCTCTAGAGGAGTGTTTCTCTAGAGGAGGAGTGTTTTTCTAGAGGAGTGTTTCTCTAGAGGAGTGTTTCTCTAGAGGAGTGTTTCTCTAGAGGAGTGTTTCTCTAGAGGAGGAGTGTTTTTCTAGAGGAGTGTTTCTCTAGAGGAGTGTTTCTCTAGAGGAGGAGTGTTTCTCTAGAGGACAAGTGTTTTTCTAGAGGAGTGTTTCTCTAGAGGAGGAGTGTTTTTCTAGAGGAGTGTTTCTCCACACAGCTGAAGCCTCCCACAGCAGCAACTCTAGAGGAGGAGTGTTTCTCTAGAGGAGGAGTGTTTCTCTAGAGGAGGAGTGTTTCTCTAGAGGAGGAGTGTTTTTCTAGAGGAGTGTTTCTCTAGAGGAGGAGTGTTTTTCTAGAGGAGTGTTTCTCCACACAGCTGAAGCCTCCCACAGCAGCAACCGTCTGCATTCAGACTTTATTTGTGTTTTGAATCAAGCTGAAGTTGTCCAGCAGTAAAAGAATGCAGCAGCCGGTAAACATTAACCGTTGCAGGTCAAACATAAACCTGAGGACATTTATAGGAGGACGTCCTGACGTTTGACACCGGGAGATTTTCAGATCAAGTCACAACACGTCTATGAAATCAAGCCTGGCGAGTTCTGTTGTGACAAACACCGCCGATCTGGTCGTCTGACGGCGACGAGCGGCCAAACTGCTTGTGAGCAGGATTATTTCCTGTTGCGCAACGTGGAGGACCGCCTGGCTGCAGAGGCCTCTCCTGGCTGCAGAGGCCTCTTCTGACTGCAGAGGCCTCTTCTGACTGCAGAGGCCTCTCCTGGCTGCAGAGGAATGCCTGGCTGCAGACGCCTCTCCTGGCTGCAGAGGAATGCCTGGCTGCAGAGGCCTCTCCTGGCTGCAGAGGCCTCTCCTGGACTCTCACTGTTGGGGAAAGGTTGTGTCTCAAACATCAGATCCAGCAGTGAAAAGTTGGTAATGAGAGGTGAAGGCGATTTAAGTGTGTGGAGGATAAACAGGAAACAATCAGACTAATAAATGATTAAAGCAAAAACATTCCACATATTTTCTGTCTAAAATAGGTCGAATTAATACTGCATTCACACTGTGCACATTATATATAGTTGTTTTTATTTGTTTCATTATTTCTAGTTGTTTAGTTTTTTCTTATATACATAATATTCCCAGGATGTGTTATAATATTGGTATTTCATATATTATTACATTTGCCAAGGAAGTTTTGTTTAGTCTGTCTGTTTGACTGTTTGTAAGATTCTTCCCGAGTCCAGGTCGACCTTCAGCAGACGTCAGAAATCTGTGATTGCTCTTATTCAGTTATAAAATCACATTACATCATTAAATCCCTTTCTTCATTCCTCCATTATCCTTGTTGGTATACAGTATTTGCTGTTATTACTAATAAATACTGTGTGTTTGTATTTTCACTGCATCATTTCTGGATCCAACTATCCATGTTATTTGCAAAGAATTGGCTTGAATATGACTTTTTGCATTAAAAACAGACTAACTACACCGAGTCTGTGTGCATAGAATCAGATTATATCAAAGGGTCACCAGCTTGATAAAAAGGTTTGAATGTTTAATTTGAGTCGACGTTGCGAAGTTTCCATTTTACAGCCCGACGTCCTCCTGTTGGACAACAAGGTGACTGAACTGGGACTGAAGTGGTCATGTGATTGTCTCTGGTGTGACGGGGCGAGACACGTCATTACAAGTTCCTCTTATGATTCATTTATCTGTAAATGTTGGGCTGGGTTGGCTCTTTGATTGGTTAAATGGAGAATAAAGAGATGTTGTGCAGGATTTCTCTATTATGTAACATAAGAGGGACACACCCTGTTGCGGAGGCCTTTCCCACTTCAATTCATTAGAACTACTGACCAAACAAACGCTGCTGTAGTCCGATGTGCTTCACATTTCTCTGCACGTTTCCCTGGCAACGTTATGAAATTATCCATTTCCACGCAAACCGCAGAAATGATGAAAACTGCAGTTCCATATTGGACCAGTAGAGGGTGCCGTTTGTTTGAATGTGCATAGAGAACAATACGATATAAACATTAACAATGGCAGCACAGGGACATTCGTACAAACAGACAAAGTTGGATTGTTATTGTAAGTTCTGGCGCCACCTGTGTTGAAATCTGGTACTGCAGGGAAACGGTTCTGGTTTCAGGAGAGTCTCTGCTGAATCAGATTCATGCGTTTTCACAAAGCTCAAGAGGCGACGTGACAAATCTGCAAACAGTGGAGTGCTTGTCTCACCTCCAGCAGCAGCTCTCTGTTGGTCAACACGCAGTTCTCGTCAGGGAACGTCTCCCACAGGTTTTCAAAGGCGGCCATGTTTTCCCTTCAACAGAAGAGAAACGCCGTTAATCCAGAAATATGATCCTGTAATCATCAACAAAATGCAGAGTGAGCGCAGTTAAAAATTCACATGTCGCCACTTGTTTATGCCGCTCGATGCTGACACAATGAAAAAAAAAAGGAAATTGCAAAGTTGTGAGTCACTCTGTTCTGTTCCTTGGACTGCGGTTCACGACCCGGCTCTGGATCCGGGTCGGCCTCTGAACTGCCCCCGACGGGGGCAGAACGGCCTCGTTAAAACATTATTATGTGCTAAAGCCACGTAAAAGAAAAGGAGGACGGCGTGAAGAGAAGCAGCCTTTGCACCGTGGATTATCTACCGACCTGCTGACGGCAGCCCAGGTCTTCCTCAGCCGGTAAACTGCATTGGACTGCAGGGCCGACAGGACCGCCCGCAGAGACGAGAAGTTCTTCAGGCGTCGGCATTCCTGCAGGAAAAACACAAAATCAGAGGATTTGATTAGTTTAAAAGTTTTTAGGGTTAATTTATATATTAAAAAACCCACAAAATAGACGTTTATTGCCATTAGTGCAGGAACAATACAGCAGGTGTTCATTACAATTTTGCTTTGATTACCTTAGAAGTACAAACTTCCTCCAAATATCTAGAAGTATTTACAAAAGGACAAATAACAATGCTGAACAAAATCATTTTCTGTTACTACAACTTGCATCGTCGTGTAAAAGAAGAGACGAAATGCAACCAAAGTTTCGTTTTTAACTTTTTTTAACTTGTGTAACCAGAGCTGACATCAGAGGCGTCAAACATGAGGCCTGTGGATCAAAACCGGGCGCCAAGCGGCTCCAACGTGGACGAACCATCTAGGAAAATGTAAATATTTCAAAGAAAACACTGATTTTTAATTCAAGTTTCTTAACAGTAGTCTGATGTAACACGGAGCCCAGCTGAGACATCGCTGCTGCAGCCATGAAAGCTAGCAAACAGCACGAGCCTCAGAGCCGCGGCGTCCGGGCGGAAAAACACCCAGAATGCAACAGTTATGACAGGTTTTCTGGATTTCACCGTATCGTGCAACAGAAGGTTTTATTAAAGGCTCATATTCTGCTAATCCACTTCCTAAAGGTTCTCCAGCAGTACTACTCGTCCCCATACCTGGACTGACGTCCCAGAAGTGAAGACAGTCTGTCCTCTCTGTCCCTGGCTTGTTTCAGGTTTTAAAAAGTGTGTTGCTCCAAGCAGCCAATCAGAAATCAAACCCTATATAGTGTCATCGGGGGTTTAGCCAATCCCAATCAAGGTAGGCCCTCCCTTTGACTCCTCCCACAATTAGGCAGCTCTGCTCTGGCACATGGCACCACGAGAGGAAGTACTTCCTCCTCTTCCCAAGATGGGCATGTGTGGGCGGAGCCAGTCCAGCTCACACAGACACAGCAGATTCTGAATGTAGCTCCTATGATCCAATATTCAAATGAGGAAAATCAAGGAGGAGCTAGAACCTTAGAATACTGAAGGTTTCTGGACCGACCAGACCAGGAGGAGGAGGAGAACAGGAGGAGGAGGAGAACAGGAGGAGGAGGAGGAGGAGGAGGAGAACAGGAGGAGAAGGAGGAGAACAGGAGGAGGTGAACAGGAGGAGGAGGAGGAGAACAGGAGGAGGAGGAGGACAGGAGGAGAACAGGAGGAGGAGGTGAACAGGAGGAGGAGGAGAACAGGAGAACAGGAGGGGGAGGAGAACAGGAGGAGGAGGAGGAGGAGGAGGTGAACAGGAGGAGGAGGAGAACAGGAGGAGAAGGAGAACAGGAGGAGGAGGTGAACAGGAGGAGGAGGAGGTGAACAGGAGGAGGAGGAGAACAGGAGGAGGAGGAGAACAGGAGGAGGAGGAGGAGGAGGAGAACAGGAGGAGGAGGAGAACAGGAGGAGGAGGAGGTGAACAGGAGGAGGAGGAGAACAGGAGGAGGAGGTGAACAGGAGGAGGAGGAGAACAGGAGGAGGTGGAGAACAGGAGGAAGTGAACAGGAGGAGGAGGAGGAGGAGAAGTTTAAAATTGATTTCATGTTGAGATTGGAGTAATTTTCTTGTTGTTAGTGAGAATCTCGGTGTTTCATCTTGGAAACTCTCCCAGAGTTTCCATCTAAAGGTTCTAAAGGTTCTTCTGGTTCAGCCACTCCAGATGAAATCAGCCTGAACATGTTGGACTCCTCTGATCTCCACCCACGTCACTCCAACACCATCAGCCAGAACCAGGTGAAGCTCGGGGGTTTAAACCGCCGGCGCTGGGATCTGGAGACGACTTGCTCTCTGGATCGAGTCTCAGCAGCCGGACGCACGGCGGCCTCTCACCTGAGCCACCTTGATCCACCTCTCGATGACGCGAGCCCTCAGCACCGGCGAGGCGGCGGGCAGGCGGGAGGCGGCGGGGTCGGCGGGCGGGCAGAGCAGCGAGGCGATGACCTGGCTGGTGACGGCGTTGAACTGTGCGATGGTGGCCCGGATGGTGGGCGACATGTTCTCCTTCTTGTCTCGTTGAGACCACATGCAGCCCAGACACTGGTAGGGAAGCACTCTGACAAACAGAGCCTGAAACGTCAAGGAAACACATTCATCAGTGGAAAAGAACTGCATGGGCGTGGCTTTAACTTCATGGTCACATACAGAGTCCGTCTGAGTGAGCTGCTCGGCGATGGTCGTGGCGGAGAAATCCATCACGCCGCTTTGACTCGGGGAGTTTTCAGAAACCAAAGTTTCTTCGGGATCCACCGAAGTTGAGCCGACGTTTGGAGCCACATCTGAAACAAAAGAAAACTAAACTATTTAGCTGCAATGATGACATGGCGTGTAGACAGAGACCTTCTGGTGCTGGAGACGGATCTACACTGGACCAAACAGCTGCAGTACCACCATCAGCCTTAGGGGGCAGTGTGGAGAAAAGCTGCAGAGTTTATCAGCAGGAGGTCTTCCACACCTTCTACCATTTCTGACCTTGTAATCTCAACGCTGCTCCTCATGGCTGATGGTGGTACTGCAGTTTGGTCCACTTCTATAATAAATGGTGGAGGTTCTGGAAGAGCTGCTGAGTGAAACGTCCTTCCCCGTCCTGCTTGAAAGAAAATGGACTGAACTACTTTTTTAGCGCGTTTCTTTGGGAGCATCTCGACTGGCTCTGCAGATGCCGTTATTGTCTTTTGGTTTGAAGGTTTTGTTCTTTCACGACCGACTTATGGACAACTTTATAATCTATTAACCGCAGAGCTCAGATGACCCAAATCAATAGCAATCAACTAGAGCTACACTCGGTAGAGCACAACCTTCTCCAACGCCACATTTGTTTGTGGAACCAAGTATGCCTGACAGCTATTAGCTCGTACCGACGCTAACGAGCCTGTCGGTAGCTACGTCACTGTGAAACACTGAGTGTCTCCATGGCAACAGACGCTGATCTCGTCCATGAGGACATTTCTTCAGTTTTCTGGGGATTTATTGGGAAACGTTTCGCCGTTAACGTCCCACGATCTGATGGATTGGTCCTTCATGGTGACGTTGGACCTTCACCTTCACCCTGGAGCTTCTGGAACAGCTCCTCCGCCTGCCCCGCCAGCGAGCAGAAGTTGGGCTGGCTGCGCATGTTGTCGTGAACGGCCGAGCTGATCCGCAGGTGGTCCAGGAGCAGCCGGAGCGCCGGGTGCAGCGGCGGGTCCCTGAAGTCCTCGCTGTACTCATCCAACCAGGTCTGGACGAAGGCCAGCAGCGGGCTGGGGGGGGGGGAGGGGGGCAGGAAGGAGGGGGGGGGGGGGGGGGGGGGGGGTTAGTCCAAAGTATTTAACAGATTTTTTCTCTGAAATCAGCCACCAACCTCTTGTAGCAGTCGTCATGTTCCACATCTGAGAAGGCACAGTCTCTGTTGACATTGAAAGACACATGAAACCGTCAGTGATGTAACAGGTTTTATTTAAAGTATTACTTGTTCCACAGTCTGAAGCCTCGCTGAGCTGAAGAGGCTGGAGGTAAAGCTGGATTTTCTCTTCGAGAAACAACTAATTAAAAAAATCCTAAACAGCAGGAAGACTTTACATGTAGAAACTAATTCCTAGAAAACTTGTGCTGAATGTAAGCTGCTGCTGAAAACCTGGTTAACCTCTGAAATCTGCTTTTGTATTAGAAAGTCACCAAACTCACATTTATCATTATTGTTCAGTTAAAAATGCCTGGAAAGACTAAAATCTCCTCACTTGCTTTCTTTTATTTATATATATATATATATATATATATATATATATATATATATATATATATATATATATGAACGTATTTTATCCCGTGTGAAACGTTGTGAGGCTTTTGTAAGGTGTCCAGCATGGCGCCGGTACCTCTGGAAGAGCAGCTCGATGAGCTTGGCGGTGCTGGTGAACGTCCGGTAGGTGGACAGGAGGATCTTCCCGTAGTCCTGCTCCTGGCAGCTCCCGTCCAGCAGGTGGCAGACCAGCCGGCCCAGCGAGGCCGCCTTCAGCCGCCGCACCTTGCACGTCCGGTACTGGATGAACGCCGACCCGGGGCTGGAGTCGCCCTCGGCGGTGGGGGACGACGGGACGGGCTCCCGGCGCAGCGTGACGCCGTACAGCACGCCGTCCTCCACCTCCTCGCCCCACTCCTGCACCGGGTTCTGGGAACCAACAAACCAACGTCATGATCCGGCTGCACGGAACAGAAAACATAGAACCAAGGCGAGGGAACCGATTGGAAAGAGAACAAATCTGATCCATTGAACAATTTGTGATCGAGACACGAAGTCAGAATCGATTCACTCGATATCGTGCAGCAATCAAACCTATTAGACCAGCGGGACGAAGTAATACCTCATTAAATCTCCTTTTCTCTACAGACTGACCAATTCTATGCTTTGTGTTATATAAAAGAACAAAATATTATAATATATATATATATATATACTGTATGTGTGTGTGTGTGTGTGTAAGAAGTGTAAGATATGTGGTGTAAATTATAAAATATAAAGCATATATATGAATAAATAAACAAAAGCCTAAAGTTTCATCCTTCATCCTCCAGTTAAAAAACACCAAATTAAACAAACAGTAAATAAGAAACTAAATATAAGTGAATGTAGAATTACTGATGAAGTTTCTTGTTTTAATTCTTCAATTATCATTGAAAATGTTTGAAAAAGAAATTAAAATACCTGCAAACAGTGAATCGGGTTCCATCCCCGTCATTACAGCAACAAATATATATATATTCATCATCTTGTTAAAATTGGTTCGTGTTTGAGCTTGTTGTAGTACTTTTCCATCTATTCTAGAGTAAAATCATTTCATACTAAAATATTACATCCGAATGACAAAAAAGACTTTTGACTATTTGTGGAAAATTCTTCTTTTTTAAAACCTTAAACCTTCATTTCTCTTACTTTGATTCATTTCTACTAAAAATCCTGTTTTGATCTAAACTGTTGATTCTTATTGAATAATTAACTGAGGCATTGAGCTTTAATAGTGAATCCAGAGCTCAACACAGTGAAGAATAAACTGCAGTATTTCCTAGTATTGCTCCCTGGTGGTTTGGATTGGAGGGGTTTTACACGGTTTGAAGTTCATTTTGATTATTTGTTGGAGGCTTTAAAAGCCTGATGTGTTGGAATCGTGACAATATAGTGGTGTGGTGGGCGGATTGATCCAGATATCAATAATCACAATACCAAACATGGTGATGTCGATCAATACCAATCTAAACTGATCCATTCTAAAGTTTCACTGGAGCTTGATTAAAAATATATCCAGAAAGAATATTGTTTTTATGCCCGGGACACTTTCAGATGAAGTGAAGGAGTTTCTAAATCACGTTTTAAACCTTTTAAAAAGTTTATTGTGGTTGTTTTCCTGAGATCAGTGACAGTTTGTGTTGTAAAGCTGCTTCTTATAAAGTTTAGAGAGCGACGCTGCTGCATGCAGACCACTTCTTAAGAGTTTCGAGTTAAACCTCCACCTTAAACCGGAGTTGTACTGAAGTATGTTGCACTACTTTTACAATCCTCTAAAGGTCATATTGTGTTCAATTCAATGTTCATACAGTCGAGGAGCAGAATGATTGACAGTTTGGTTCCTGAACTCTGCATGAAATACAGATTTTGCTGATGTTTTGTTCTGAAGAAAAACTTTGATTATAATGAATCATTCTAGATTTACTCAGGAATTTTGCCCAAATTCAGCCTCGACTTGAACTAAAAATAATAATTCTCTGAAAGTAACTAGCTCTGCTGCACATGCTCAGTAGATCGAGGTACACACGTCTGTGTACTTGTTAATGTTTGGAGCATAGTGTTCTCTGCCACATTGGTGTGGTTTCATTGTGAAAGCAAACAGCACCAACTAGTGGCCTGCCATGAAAACTACATTGTTTTCATGCAAATTTTTCTGAAACGAAAATGCGAAAACAAAACGATTCTACTTGAAAGGTACGTGTAACTACGTGTAACTACGTGTAACTCGGAGCCCAAAACTCCACGGCTGTGCAGGTTACTTGACATGGATCAATGTGGATCTGGCGATGGTACGGAGCACCACGGGGGGTCCAGCCATGAAGAGGTTAAAAATAACCTCTTCATGGTACGGAGCACCACGGGGGGTCCAGCCATGAAGAGGTTAAAAATAACCTCCGTGAGTCGACAAAAACAAGTGACACAACAGCCGAGACTCTGATCCTGGATGAGCCGCAGAGAATCCCTAATTTCTGTTATGATCGACGCTCGACTGCAAACATGTTATCAGGTAACAATTATGGCCTCCAGCGTCCCACAGAGCGTCCCACAGAGCGTCCCACAGAGCGTGCCACAGAGCGTCCCACAGAGCGTCCCACAGAGCGTTCCACAGAGCGTTCCACAGAGCGTTCTCACTGACAAACAGGATTAGAAAAAGGTTCAATCGCATGAAAGCAAACGAAGACAAAACAGCTAGAAAATGTCAGGACGCTTCCAGAGTTTTCCTCGTCGGCTGGGGAGGAGCAGCAGAGCAGTAGAGCAGCAGCAGAGGAGCAGAGCAGTAGAGCAGCAGCAGAGCAGCAGTAGAGGAGCAGAGCAGCAGAGCAGTAGAGCAGCAGCAGAGGAGCAGAGCAGTAGTAGAGGAGCAGAGCAGTACAGCAGCAGTAGAGGAATAGAGCAGTAGAGCAGCAGTAGAGGAATAGAGCAGTAGAGCAGCAGTAGAGCAGCAGAGCAGCAGTAGAGGAGCAGAGCAGTAGAGCAGCAGTAGAGGAATATAGCAGTAGAGCAGCAGTAGAGGAGCAGAGCAGCAGTAGAGGAGCAGAGCAGTAGAGCAGCAGTAGAGGAATATAGCAGTAGAGCAGCAGTAGAGGAGCAGGGACCACCTGACCCCAGAACAAAAATCATAAAACATTTTCTTGTGAATGAATAAATCTCAAAATCTGAAAGACGTAAACATCCTGGTGTTGATTATTTACTGTTTATCATGAAACTCCGTGTTCCTCCGTCACGGTGCAGTTTGACTCTGGAGGCTGAAAACTGGTGAAGTTGAACTCCGTTAAAACAAGACGAGTCTGGAGTGAGAACAATCCACCCAGCACCAAGAACCACGTCTTCACCTCCCTGCAGGCCGGAGGCTCCCTGAAGACAGAACCCGTTCATCGACTCATGAAACCAGAGCGGCAACGAAACACCAACACTACATCGTCTCACTGTGAAGCACGGTGGAGGGAGCATCAAGGGCTGGGGCTGCGTCGCTACTTCAGCGGAGACGTTCCTCCACAGGATGATTGTCCACACATCTACAGAGATTCTGCTGACTAAGGACATCCATAACTAAATGAAGATTTCAGAACCTGGAACCGGATCAATAAAGAACCACAGAATACAAAGGATAAGACCTGAGCTGTGCAGACGCAGGTTGTACCCGGGGATACCTGAGGTTTCACCTCTCTGGACATTAACATTTCAAACAAATGATAAACATTTTTCTTCTCAATGAACTGATTAAAGAATCATTAAATCTGGGAAAATACGAGGCCGAGTACTGAGCCCTGAGGGACTCCGCGACATGAACGTAAGAAAGAAAAACTGATCACACAGATCTTAAAGATGAGCTACAGTAAACAAAAATATTTGTATTTCTGTGATTTTATTATGAAATCTACTTGAAAACACTGGTTTGGTTGATCCAATGTAAATACAGAAGTATTGTTAGTAGTTTTATCTACAAAATAAACGCTGAAGGATTCCGTATCTGCTGGTTTATTCAACGTCACAATTAACGAGACATTTAACGACTAATGATGAAACTCGGTGTGACTGAGCCTGTAGAAAATAGAGAATCCTACTTTTCCCATGATGCATTTTGGTTGCATGTGTCTTTAACCACGCCCACATGTTCCAAACACCACGGCTCAGTTTGACAAGCTGACTTATTCCCACAATCTTTAACCAGGCGACTTATTTCCACAAAACACCAAAGCTTCTCCAGAGATCCATCGTCACATCAGTCCACTGAAACTCTCACGTAAACTATGTGTACTGTCCCTTTAAATGTGTAACTCGATACAGTTCAGCCCCGGGCATCAGCAGCAACTCTCGCATGACTCCCATCTAATCTATGACCAATCGAGCCAGGAGCGAATGACGGCGAGATCATTAAAAACACTGATCGAGGACGAGTTCTCCTCCACTCATGACGACACGCTGAGGATTTCATTGGAGGGTTGAAATCCCACGCCGGGAACCATCATTCACATTCTGATTGGACAGAAGCAAAGACTTCAGTGTCTGTGACACACAACAGCCTTTGTCCTGCATGAGGAATGAGAATCAGGGCGACACAATCGGAAAGCTGTGCTTTGTTTCCCACTCGGTGTTGGCGGGTGGAACGGCGCCGCCTGGTGGCGGTTCTCCATTCAGACCCGCCGCCTCAGCGTGGGACGGATCGCTCATGATGGTTCAACCGCCGCCTCAGCGTGGGACGGATCGCTCAGGACGGATCAACCGCCGCCTCAGCGTGGGACGGATCGCTCAGGACGGTTCAACCGCCGCCTCAGCGTGGGACGGATCGCTCAGGACGGTTCAACCGCCGCCTCAGCGTGGGACGGATCGCTCAGGGCGGTTCAACCGCCGCCTCAGCGTGGGACGGATCGCTCAGGATGGATCGCTCAGGACGGATCGCTCAGGACGGATCGCTCAGGACGGTTCAACCGCCGTCTCAGCGTGGGACGGATCGCTCAGGACGGTTCAACCGCCGCCTTTCAACTGAAAACATGGATTTCAGAGAGCTTTTCAAGAGCTTCGCAGTTGGTGCTGTTGTTTGTAATTGTAATGAAACCACACACACACACACACACACACACACACACACAGAGAGAGAACAATCCGCTGTAAACATTAACTAGAGCTACACTCGGTAGAGCAGAACTTCACCAACACCACATTTGTTTGTGGAACCGAGCTAGCATCGCTAGCATGTTAGCCGTTAACTCATATTGATGCTAACTAGCCTGTCAGGTAGCTACATCACGGTGTCACAACAGACGCTGATCTCCTTTGATCTCCTTTGATCTCCTCCATGAGGTGCCTCTCTCCTCCGCTTTGTACGAGACTTTTCTTTTGAAGTTTTGGGGATTTATTCAGAAACGGTTAAACGTTAACGTCTCAAAATCTACTGGATTGCTCCTTGATGATGACAAAACATCCCTGAAAATCTTTGTGTTATTCCAGTTAATAAAAGTTGGTAAAATAAATAAACAAAAAATTTTAAATAAATCTGAATAAATCCAGACATCATCATCCCCCTCACAGCACTCTCTGTTTCATGGCTCCACTTTTGTTTGGGAAGGTAACAATGTTCTTACACAGACATTCTAGTGGACAGACCAGCAAGTTAGATTGTTATTATGGTGACTGTCAAAATAAAACTACCAAGTTGGATTGTTACTATGGTGACTGTCAAAATAAAACTACCAAGTTGGATTGTTACTATGGTGACTGTCAAACTAAAACTACCAAGTTGGATTGTTATTACGGTGACTGCCAAAATAAAGGTACCACATCCCAGGAGATGTGGACTGGGAGTCGTGACCCAACGGAGGAAACGTTGTTGAAAAGTTGCATTTTCTCAGTTTCCATGGAGACGAAGTGGGAGCGTTTTTCAAAAAAATGGTGTTTTCAGTATTTCTGAGCTCCGTCGTCGTGGAAACGAACTCCCAAAAAGCAACTAAAGTTTAGTGTTTTCACTAGAAAACGTCGTGGCCTTGATTCAAATCTATACCGACGACTTCAAAACTTCAGTCGGTTCCATCAGACCTGCATTCAGCCGCCACAAATCTCCAGTACTACGAAGATACTGCAGTCGTTTGGTTTTAGCGGCCTGGTTTGATGCCGCACGAGACCGTCAGAAATATCTGGTCCAAATCTTCCACCATGAATACGATCAGTCAGAACGTGAAGTGACACAGTCCGCAGTCATGTGGAGGATCAACGTGGTACTTTCCACAACTCAGATACATTCAAGAGGTACATCAACAATGGTTGGATAGGAAGACTTCTAAATACCTTTATGGAGGTAAAACGTTTTAAAGTTTTAAATAAAAATAAAAGTTCCTATAAAATCCAGCCAAACTATTTTTACCTTCACATAAAAAGTGTATTCTTTGGGTTGTATGTATGTATTTTACCAACTTTTTTACTCGAATTACATGAAATCTTCAGGGATGATTTGTTTTCATCCAACGATCAATCCATTAGATTTTGGGACGTTAACAACTAACTGTTTCTGAATTAATCCCAAAAAACTGAAAAAAAATATCCTCATGTAGGAGATCAGCTCCGTTGCCATGGAGACTTTTTATTATTTATTTTTTTACAGATTTCTTGAGAGTGGTGACCCAACATGTGACACTGAGAGCAGAGCGGGTACTGTGATGCCTCAGGGGGAGTTTGTAAAAACACCCAGAATACAACAGTTATAGAAGTTTTATGAACATTTCACTGTATTTTGCAGAAAGTTTCATTCAAATTGGATTTAGTTAAGATTGGAGTCATTTTCTATAATAATAGTTTGGTTTTTGTGACATTTTTATAAAGAGTACTCTAAAGAAAAACCTTCAAGTTGAAATTTAAAGGTTATTATGGGATTATTTTACTCACTTTAAATGAAACTGGACTGTATGTGACCACTGAAGTAAAAGGTGTTGGACTCAGAAGTATTTTCTGCTCCTCTGGTTCGTGTTGGTTAATATTTCTCACATGTTAAGTTAATGTGTCAGACACGATGTGCACTATACGTGACCTCTGACCTCTGCTTTATAGAACAGCCACTGGACATTTCCTTACATTATTTGAAGACCTAATAAAGAAACAATCCAGTTATCAGATTAAGATTTCTAACTTGGTTTAATGCTCAGTGTTGTTAGGATTCGTTGCTTTATTCACCATTAAACTCCAGTTTTTATCCATAAAAGTGAGCAGAGACTGTTTAACTCAAAGCAGCTGAGACTCAAGGGTCCTGATATATAAAAATAACGATAAACTCATGAGACACTAACTAGTCACTTTTTATATTTACTTTAAGACTTTAGACGAGGATTAGATGATTTCAATGAAAACGTCCGTGTTAATTATGAGTGAAAACTAAAGTATCGTCAGATTAAACTGCAGTAAAACCTCCTGGATTTATCTGTTAATTCAATCTGTGATAATAATCTCACTCACCATTGTTAACTCCCATTTCCCCATCTCGTCCCGTCACTTCAGGAGCGTCTGTTCATCTGGACAAGTCCAATAAATCAAATCCAACATTCAAGGCTTCATGCTGGAAATTATATTTAAAAAAAACAAGGTGGAAAAAAACCCTGTGGGATTACATTCACGCAGCTGGATTAGAAATAAAAGCGAGTTTTCCTGGGGGTTGTTCTACATTTCGCTCCTCGTCAGAAAAAAATAACAAAAAAAAATCGACTCGATCTGAAGAAACATGAAGAAAATCCAGTTTTTCTTTTTCCTCCGCGGAGAAACTAGAAACACAAAGTTCAGGAGAAAGACTGAAGAGGCGAAGTGACGCTCTGCAACTTTAAATAGTGGGAGGAGCCTGAGGGGGCGGGGCCTGAGGGGGGAGGAACCTGAGAAGGGGGAGGGGGGACTGAGAGAGAGAGAGAGAGAGAGAGAGAGAGAGAGAGAGAGAGAGACCGAGAGACAGAGAGAGAGGGAGAGAGAGAGAGGGAGAGAGAGGGAGAGAGAGAGACTGAGAGAGGGAGAGACTGAGAGAGAGAGAGGGGGGAGAGAGGGGGAGAGAGGGCGAGAGGGAGAGAGAGAGAGAGACTGAGAGAGGGAGAAAGAGAGAGGGAGAGAGAGGAGAGAGAGAGACTGAGAGAGGGAGAGAGAGAGGGGGAGAGAGGGGGAGCGAGAGGGAGAGAGAGAGACTGAGAGAGAGAGAGGGGGGAGAGAGGGGAGAGGGAGAGAGAGAGAGAGACTGAGAGAGGGAGAGAGAGAGAGGGAGAGAGGGAGAGAGAGAGAGAGAGAGTGAGAGAGGAGAGAGATGAGAGAGAGAGAGGGGGAGAGAGGGGGAGAGAGGGCGAGAGGGAGAGAGAGAGAGAGACTGAGAGAGGGAGAGAGAGAGAGGGAGAGAGGGAGAGAGAGAGAGAGAGAGGGAGAGAGAGAGAGAGAGAGAGAGCAGAGAGAGAGAGAGAGAGAGAGGGAGAGAGAGAGAGAGAGAGAGAGGGAGAGAGAGAGAGAGAGAGGGGAGAGAGAGAGAGAGAGGGAGAGAGAGGGAGAGAGAGAGACTGAGAGAGGGAGAGACTGAGAGAGAGAGGGGGGGGGAGGGAGGGCGGGGAGGGGGAGGGAGGGGGAGAGAGGGAGAGAGAGAGAGGAGAGACTGAGAGAGAGAGGGGGAGAGAGAGAGAGAGAGAGAGAGAGAGAGAGAGGGGGGGGAGGGAGGCAGAAAGAAATAAAAATACTTTTACATAATATTTTTTAAACCCATATTTAATTCCCATATTTTCTTACTGATGATTTTGCTCTTTTTTAAATATATTTATTTAGTTTCATTCAATAATATTAAATTAAATTTAATTCTGTCAGGTTTTATATTTTATTATTATTTTTATCTTCTCATTCTGAACCTTTTCTCTTGGTTTAACAGTTATTTTATTTATTTATTTATTTTTTAGATTCTACCCTGGTTATAGATTCATTTAATGTATTTTTTATTGTTTTTATAAAAATGTTACTATTGATTTTATTTCATTATTGTATTAATTGATTTAATTAAATGTTGATTTAAAATGTATATTGATTTAATTAGATTTAATTAGACTTCACCTGGTTTACCACTTTATTTTTGTGTTTATACAGTGACTTTATGTTCTGCATGTGTGTGTGTATATAATACTATATAATACTATATACTACTATATAATACTCTGTTTATTGATTCATCTATTAATTCAATATAATTTGTTGTCAGATGTCAGTCAGGATTTCAACATGAGACTTTCTAACCTTTCCTCTGGTTTCTCTGGCTCCTCTGGTTCCTCTGGTTTCTCTGGCTCCTCTGGTTCCTCTGGCTCCCCTGGTTCCTCTGGTTCCTCTGGCTCCCCTGGTTCCCCTGGTTCCTCTGGTTCTCTGGTTCCTCTGGTTCCTCTGGTTGCTCTGGTTATTCTGGTTCCCCTGGTTCCTCTGGTTCCTCTGGCTCCTCTGGTTCCTCTGGTTCCTCTGGTTCCTCTGGCTCCTCTGGCTCCTCTGGTTCCTCTGGTTCCTCTGGCTCCCCTGGTTCCCCTGGTTCCTCTGGTTCCTCTGGTTGCTCTGGTTATTCTGGTTCCCCTGGTTCCTCTGGTTCCTCTGGCTCCTCTGGTTCCTCTGGTTCCTCTGGTTCCTCTGGCTCCTCTGGCTCCTCTGGTTCCTCTGGCTCCTCTGGTTCCTCTGGTTCCTCTGGTTCCTCTGGTTGCTCTGGTTATTCTGGTTCCCCTGGCTCCTCTGGTTCCTCTGGTTCCTCTGGTTCCTCTGGCTCCTCTGGTTCCTCTGGCTCCTCTGGTTCCTCTGGTTCCTCTGGTTCCTCTGGCTCCTCTGGTTCCTCTGGTTGCTCTGGTTATTCTGGTTCCCCTGGTTCCTCTGGTTCCTCTGGCTCCTCTGGTTCCTCTGGCTCCTCTGGTTCCTCTGGTTCCTCTGGCTCCTCTGGTTCCTCTGGTTCCTCTGGCTCCTCTGGCTCCTCTGGTTCCTCTGGTTATTCTGGCTCCTCTGGTTCCTCTGGCTCCCCTGGTTCC